>NW_025533934.1:247500-340882 GCF_020615455.1 Coregonus clupeaformis | reverse complement strand
GTTATTACCTGATACTTCCTGTATATAGCCATGTTATTACCTGATACTTCCTGTATATAGCCATGTTATTACCTGATACTTCCCTGTATATAGCCATGTTATTACCTGATACTCCTGTATATAGCCATGTTATTACCTGGTACTTCCTGTATATAGCCATGTTATTACCTGATACTTCCTGTATATAGCCATGTTATTACCTGGTACTTCCTGTATATAAGCCATGTTATTACCTGATACTTCCTGTATATAGCCATGTTATTACCTGGTACTTCCTGTATATAGCCATGTTATTACCTGATACTTCCTGTATATAGCCATGTTATTACCTGATACTTCCTGTATATAGCCATGTTATTACCTGATACTTCCTGTATATAGCCATGTTATTACCTGGTACTTCCTGTATATAGCCATGTTATTACCTGATACTTCTGTATATAGCCATGTTATTACCTGATACTTCCTGTATATAAGCCATGTTATTACCTGATACTCCCTGTATATAGCCATGTTATTACCTGATACTTCCTGTATATAGCCATGTTATTACCTGGTACTTCCTGTATATAGCCATGTTATTACCTGATACTTCCTGTATATAGCCATGTTATTACCTGATACTTCCTGTATATAGCCATGTTATTACCTGGTGCTCCTGTATATAGCCATGTTATTACCTGATACTTCCTGTATATAGCCATGTTATTACCTGATACTTCCTGTATATAGCCATGTTATTACCTGGTACTCCCTGTATATAGCCATGTTATTACCTGATACTCCTGTATATAGCCATGTTATTACCTGGTACTTCCTGTATATAGCCATGTTATTACCTGATACTTCCTGTATATAGCCATGTTATTACCTTTGGTACTTCCTGTATATAGCCATGTTATTACCTGGTACTTCCTGTATATAGCCATGTTATTACCTGGTACTTCCTGTATATAGCCATGTTATTACCCGGTACTTCCCTGTATATAGCCATGTTATTACCTGGTACTTCCTGTATATAGCCATGTTATTACCTGGTACTTCCTGTATATAGCCATGTTATTACCTGATACTTCCTGTATATAGCCATGTTATTACCTGATACTTCCTGTATATAGCCATGTTATTACCTGGTACTTCCTGTATATAGCCATGTTATTACCTGATACTTCCTGTATATAGCCATGTTATTACCTGATACTTCCTGTATATAGCCATGTTATTACCTGATACTTCCTGTATATAGCCATGTTATTACCTGATACTTCCTGTATATAGCCATGTTATTAACTGATACTTCCTGTATATATCCATGTTATTAACTGGAATCCCTGGATATAGCCATATAATTATCTGATACTTCCTGTATATAGCATTGTTATTACCTGATACTTCCTGTATGTAGCCATGTTATTACCTGATACTTCCTGTATATAGCCATGTTATTACCTGATACTTCCTGTATATAGCCATGTTATTACCTGATACTTCCTGTATATAGCCATGTTATTACCTGATACTTCCTGTATATAGCCATGTTATTACCTGATACTTCATGTATATAGCCATGTTATTACCTGATACTTCCTGTATATAGTCATGTTATTACCTGTACTTCCTGTATATAGCAATGTTATTACCTGATACTTCCTGTATATAGCCATGTTATTAACTGATACTTCCTGTATATAGCCATGTTATTATCTGATACTTCCTGTATATAGCCATGTTATTAACTGATACTTCCTGTATATAGCCATGTTATTAACTGATATCCCTGTATATAGCCATATAATTACCTGATACTTCCTGTATATAGCATTGTTATTACCTGATACTTCCTGTATGTAGCCATGTTATTACCTGATACTTCCTGTATATAGCCATTTTATTACCTGATACTTCCTGTATATAGCCATGTTATTACCTGATATTTCCTGTATATAGCCATGTTATTACCTGATACTTCCTGTATATAGCCATGTTATTACCTGATACTTCATGTATATAGCCATGTTATGACCTGATACTTCCTGTATACAGCCATGTTATGACCTGATACTTCCTGTATATAGCCATGTTATTACCTGGTATCCCTGTATATAGCCATGTTATTACCTGGTATCCCTGTATATAGCCATGTTATTACCTGATACTCCCTGTACATAGCCATGTTATTACCTGGTACTCCCTGTATATAGCCATGTTATTACCTGATACCTCCTGTATATAGCCATGTTATTACCTGATACTTCCTGTATGTAGCCATGTTATTACCTGATACTTCCTGTATATAGCCATGTTATTACCTGATACTTCCTGTATATAGCCATGTTATTACCTGATACTTCCTGTATATAGCCATGTTATTACCTGATACTTCCTGTATATAGCCATGTTATTACCTGATACTTCATGTATATAGCCATGTTATTACCTTATACTTCCTGTATACAGGCATGTTATGACCTGATACTTCCTGTATATAGCCATGTTATTACCTGGTATCCCTGTATATAGCCATGTTATTACCTGGTATCCCTGTATATAGCCATGTTATTACCTGATACTCCCTGTACATAGCCATGTTATTACCTGGTACTCCCTGTATATAGCCATGTTATTACCTGGTATCCCTGTATATAGCCATGTTATTACCTGATACTTCCTGTATATAGCCATGTTATTACCTGGTACTTCCTGTATATAGCCATGTTATTACCTGATACTTCCTGTATATAGCCATGTTATTACTTGGTATCCCTGTATATAGCCATGTTATTACCTGATACTTCCTGTATATAGCCATGTTATTACCTGATACTTCCTGTATATAGCCATATTATTACTTGATACTTCCTGTATATAGCCATGTTATTACCTGGTGTCCCTGTATATAGCCATGTTATTACCTGGTACTTCCTGTATATAGCCAAGTTATTACCTGACACTCCCTGTATATAGTCATGTTATTACCTGATACTTCCTGTATATAGCCATGTTATTAACTGGTATCCCTGTATATAGCCATATAATTACCTGATACTTCCTGTATATAGCATTGTTATTACCTGATACTTCCTGTATGTAGCCATGTTATTACCTGATACTTCCTGTATATAGCCATGTTATTACCTGATACTTCCTGTATATAGCCATGTTATTACCTGATACTTCCTGTATATAGCCTTTTGATACTTCCTGTATATAGCCATGTTATTACCTGATACTTCCTGTATATAGCCATGTTATTACCTGATACTTCATGTATATAGCCATGTTATGACCTGATACTTCCTGTATACAGCCATGTTATGACCTGATACTTCCTGTATATAGCCATGTTATTACCTGGTATCCCTGTATATAGCCATGTTATTACCTGGTATCCCTGTATATAGCCATGTTATTACCTGATACTCCCTGTACATAGCCATGTTATTACCTGGTACTCCCTGTATATAGCCATGTTATTACCTGGTACTCCTGTATATAGCCATGTTATTACCTGATACTTCCTGTATATAGCCATGTTATTACCTGATACTTCCTGTATATAGCCATGTTATTACCTGATACTTCCTGTATATAGCCATGTTATTACCTGATACTTCATGTATATAGCCATGTTATTACCTGATACTTCCTGTATATAGCCATGTTATTACCCGATACTTCCTGTATATAGCCATGTTATTACCTGGTACTTCCTGTACATAGCCATGTTATTACCTGGTACTCCTGTACATATCCATGTTATTACCTGGTACTCCCTGTACATAGCCATGTTATTACCTGGTACTCCCTGTACATAGCCATGTTATCAACTGGTACTTCCTGTATATAGCCATGTTATCACCTGATACTTCCTGTACATAGCCATGTTATTACCTGATACTCCCTGTACATAGCCATGTTATTACCTGGTACTCCTGTATATAGCCATGTTATTACCTGCTACTTCCTGTATATAGCCATGTTATTACCTGATACTTCCTGTATATAGCCATGTTATTACCTGATACTTCCTGTATATAGCCATGTTATTACCTGGTACTCCTGTATATAGCCATGTTATTACCTGATACTTCCTGTATATAGCCATGTTATTACCTGATACTTCCTGTATATAGCCATGTTATTACCTGATACTTCCTGTATATAGCCATGTTATTACCTGGTATCCCTGTATATAGCCATGTTATTACCTGATACTTCCTGTATATAGCCATGTTATTACCTGATACTTCCTGTATATAGCCATGTTATTACCTGATACTTCCTGTATATAGCCATGTTATTACCTGGTACTTCCTGTATATAGCCATGTTATTACCTGATACTTCCTGTATATAGCCATGTTATTACTTGGTACTCCCTGTATATACATCGTATACCTGATATCCTGTTTAGCCATGTTACTGTACTTCCTGTATATAGCCATGTTATTACCTGATACTTCCTGTATATAAGCCATGTTATTACCTGATACTCCTGTATATAGCCATGTTATTACCTGGTACTTCCCTGTATATAGCCATGTTATTACCTGGTACTTCCTGTATATAGCCATGTTATTACCTGATACTCCCTGTATATAGCCATGTTATTACCTGGTACTTCCTGTACATAGCCATGTTATTACCTGGTACTCCCTGTATATAGCCATGTTATTACCTGATACTTCCTGTATATAGCCATGTTATTACCTGGTACTTCCTGTATATAGCCATGTTATTACCTGGTACTCCCTGTATATAGCCATGTTATTACCTGGTACTCCTCTATATAGCCATGTTATTACCTGATACTTCCTGTATATAGCCATGTTATTACCTGATACTTCCTGTATATAGCCATGTTATTACCTGATACTCCCTGTACATAGCCATGTTATTACCTGGTATCCTCATATAGCCGTTATTACCTGTACTGTATATAGCCATGTTATTACCTGATACTCACAGTACATAGCCATGTTATTACCTGGTATCCCTCTATATAGCCATGTTATTACCTGATACTTCCTGTACGTAGCCATGTTATTACCTGGTACTTCCTGTATATAGCCATGTTATTACCTGGTACTTCCTGTATATAGCCATGTTATTACCTGATACTTCCTGTATATAGCCATGTTATTACCTGATACTTCCTGTATATAGCCATGTTATTACCTGATACTTCCTGTATATAGCCATGTTATTACTGTACTTCCTGTATATAGCCATGTTATTACCTGGTACTTCTTGTATATAGCCATGTTATTACCTGATACTTCCTTTATATAGCCATGTTATTACCTGATACTTCCCTGTATATAGCCATGTTATTACCTGGTACTCCTGTATATAGCCATGTTATTACCTGATACTTCCAGTACATAGCCATGTTATTACCTGCTCCGACCTGATACTTCCTGTATATAGCCATGTTATTAACTGGTATCCCTGTATATAGCCATGTTATTACCTGATACTTCCTGTATATAGCCATGTTATTACCTGATACTTCCTGTATATAGCCATGTTATTACCTGATACTTCCTGTATATAGCCATGTTATTACCTGATACTTCCTGTATATAGCCATGTTATTACCTGTACTTCCTGTATATAGCCATGTTATTACCTGGTACTCCCTGTATGTAGCCATGTTATTACCTGGTACTTCCTGTATATAGCCATGTTATCACCTGATACTTCCTGTACATAGCCATGTTATTACCTGATACTCCCTGTACATAGCCATGTTATTACCTGGTACTCCCTGTATATAGCCATGTTATTACCTGATACTCACAGTACATAGCCATGTTATTACCTGGTATCCCTCTATATAGCCATGTTATTACCTGATACTCCCTGTACGTAGCCATGTTATTACCTGGTACTTCCTGTATATAGCCATGTTATTACCTGGTACTTCCTGTATATAGCCATGTTATTAACTGGTACTCCCTGTATATAGCCATGTTATTACCTGGTACTCCCTGTATATAGCCATGTTATTACCTGGTACTTCCTGTATATAGCCATGTTATTACCTGATACTCCCTGTACATAGCCATGTTATTACCTGGTACTCCCTGTACATGGCCATGTTATTATCTGGTATCCCTGTATATAGCCATGTTATTACCTGATACTCCCTGTATATAGCCATGTTATTACCTGGTACTCCCTGTACATAGCCATGTAATTACCTGGTACTCCCTGTACATAGCCATGTTATTACCTGGTACTCCCTGTACATAGCCATGTTATCACCTGGTACTTCCTGTATATAGCCATGTTATCACCTGATACTTCCTGTACATAGCCATGTTATTACCTGATACTCCCTGTATATAGCCATGTTATTACCTGATACTCCCTGTACATAGCCATGTTATTACCTGGTATCCCTCTATATAGTCATGTTATTACCTGGTACTTCCTGTATATAGCCATGTTATTACCTGATACTCCCTGTACATAGCCATGTTATTACCTGGTACTTCCTGTATATAGCCATGTTATTACCTGGTACTTCCTGTATATAGCCATGTTATTACCTGGTATCCCTGTATATAGCCATTTTATTACCTGGTACTCCCTGTATATAGCCATGTTATTACCTGGTACTTCCTGTATATAGCCATGTTATCACCTGATACTCCCTGTACATAGCCATGTTATTACCAGGTACTCCCTGTACATAGCCATGTTATTACCTGGTATCCCTGTATATAGCCATGTTATTACCTGATACTCCCTGTATATAGCCATGTTATTACCTGGTACTCCCTGTACATAGCCATGTTATTACCTGCTACTTCCTGTATATAGCCATGCATTTACCTGATACTTCCTGTACACAGCCATGTTATTACCTGATACGTCCTGTATATAGCCATGTTATTACCTGATACGTTCCGTATATAGCCATGTTATTACCTGATACTTCCTGTATATAGCCATGTTATTACCTGATACTTCCTGTATATAGCCATGTTATTACCTGATACTTCCTGTAAATAGCCATGTTATTACCTGGTAATTCTTGTATATAGCCATGTTATTACCTGATACTTCCTGTATATAGCCATGTTATTACCTGATACTTCCTGTATATAGCCATGTGATTACCTGATACTTCCTGTATATAGCCATGTTATTACCTGATACTTCCTGTATATAGCCATGTTATTAACTGATACTTCCTGTATATAGCCATGTTATTACCTGGTATCCCTGTATATAGCCATATAATTACCTGATACTTCCTGTATATAGCCATGTTATTACCTGATACTTCCTGTATATAGCCATGTTATTACCTGGTACTTCCTGTATATAGCCATGTTATTACCTGATACTCCCTGTATATAGCCATGTTATTACCTGATACTTCCTGTATATAGCCATGTTATTACCTGATACTTCCTGTATATAGCCATGTTATTACCTGTACTTCCTGTATATAGCCATGTTAATTACCTGGTACTCTGTATATAGCCATGTTATTACCTGATACTTCCTGTATATAGCCATGTTATTACCTGTACTTCCTGTATATAGCCATGTTATTACCCTGGTACTCCCTGTATGTAGCCATATTATTACCTGGTACTTCCTGTATATAGCCATGTTATCACCTGATACTTCCCTGTACATAGCCATGTTATTACCTGATACTCCCTGTACATAGCCATGTTATTACCTGGTACTCCCTGTATATAGCCATGTTATTACCTGATACTCACAGTACATAGCCATGTTATTACCTGGTATCCCTCTATATAGCCATGTTATTACCTGATACTTCCCTGTACGTAGCCATGTTATTACCTGGTACTTCCTGTATATAGCCATGTTATTACCTGGTACTTCCTGTATATAGCCATGTTATTAACTGGTACTCCCTGTATATAGCCATGTTATTACCTGGTACTCCTGTATATAGCCATGTTATTACCTGGTACTTCCTGTATATAGCCATGTTATTACCTGATACTCCTGTACATAGCCATGTTATTACCTGGTACTCCCTGTACATGGCCATGTTATTACCTGGTATCCTGTATATAGCCATGTTATTACCTGATACTCCTGTATATAGCCATGTTATTACCTGGTACTCCTGTACATAGCCATGTAATTACCTGGTACTCCCTGTACATAGCCATGTTATTACCTGGTACTCCTGTACATAGCCATGTTATCACCTGGTACTTCCTGTATATAGCCATGTTATCACCTGATACTTCCTGTACATAGCCATGTTATTACCTGATACTCCTGTATATAGCCATGTTATTACCTGATACTCCCTGTACATAGCCATGTTATTACCTGGTATCCCTCTATATAGTCATGTTATTACCTGGTACTTCCTGTATATAGCCATGTTATTACCTGATACTCCTGTACATAGCCATGTTATTACCTGGTACTTCCTGTATATAGCCATGTTATTACCTGGTACTTCCTGTATATAGCCATGTTATTACCTGGTATCCCTGTTTATAGCCATTTTATTACCTGGTACTCCTGTATATAGCCATGTTATTACCTGGTACTTCCTGTATATAGCCATGTTATCACCTGATACTCCCTGTACATAGCCATGTTATTACCTGGTACTCCCTGTACATAGCCATGTTATTACCTGGTATCCCTGTATATAGCCATGTTATTACCTGATACGTCCTGTATATAGCCATGTTATTACCTGATACTCCTGTACATAGCCATGTTATTACCTGCTACTTCCTGTATATAGCCATGCATTTACCTGATACTTCCTGTACACAGCCATGTTATTACCTGATACGTCCTGTATATAGCCATGTTATTACCTGATACGTCCTGTATATAGCCATGTTATTACCTGATACTTCCTGTATATAGCCATGTTATTACCTGATACTTCCTGTATATAGCCATGTTATTACCTGATACTTCCTGTAAATAGCCATGTTATTACCTGGTAATTCTTGTATATAGCCATGTTATTACCTGATACTTCCTGTATATAGCCATGTTATTACCTGATACTTCCTGTATATAGCCATGTGTTTACCTGATACTTCCTGTATATAGCCATGTTATTATCTGATACTTCCTGTATATAGCCATGTTATTAACTGATACTCCTGTATATAGCCATGTTATTAACTGGTATCCCTGTATATAGCCATATAATTACCTGATACTTACTGTATATAGCATTGTTATTACCTGATACTTCCTGTATATAGCCATGTTATTACCTGATACTTCCTGTATATAGCCATGTTATTACCTGATACTTCCTGTATATAGCCATGTTATTACCTGATACTTCCTGTATATAGTCATGTTATTACCTGTACTTCCTGTATATAGCCATGTTATTACCTGGTACTCCCTGTATGTAGCCATGTTATTACCTGGTACTTCCTGTATATAGCCATGTTATTACCTGGTACTTCCTGTATATAGCCATGTTATGACCTGATACTTCCTGTATACAGCCATGTTATGACCTGATACGTCCTGTATACAGCCATGTTATTACCTGATACTTCCTGTATATAGCCATGTTATTACCTGGTATTCCTGTACATAGCCATGTTATTACCTGGTACTCCTTGTATATAGCCATGTTATTACCTGGTACTCCCTGTATATAGCCATGTTATTACCTGGTACTCCTGTATATAGCCATGCTATTACCTGTTTACTCCCTGTATATAGCCATGTTATTACCTGGTATCCCTGTATATAGCCATGTTATTACCTGATACTCCTGTACATAGCCATGTTATTACCTGATACTTCCTGTACATAGCCATGTTATTACCTGGTACTTCCTGTATAGAGCCATGTTATTACCTGATACTTCCTGTATATAGCCATGTTATTACCTGGTACTTCCTGTATATAGCCATGTTATTACCTGATACTTCCTGTATATAGCCATGTTATTACTTGGTATCCCTGTATATAGCCATGTTATTACCTGATACTTCCTGTATATAGCCATGTTATTACCTGGTACTTCCTGTATATAGCCATGTTATTACCTGATACTTCCTGTATATAGACATGTTATTACCTGGTACTTCCTTTATATAGCCATGTTATTACCTGGTACTCCCTGTATATAGCCATGTTATTACCTGATACTTCCTGTATATAGCCATGTAATTCCTGATACGTCCTGTATATAGCCATGTTATTACCTGATACGTCCTGTATATAGCCATGTTATTACCTGATACTTCCTGTATATAGCCATGTTATTACCTGATACTTCCTGTATATAGCCATGTTATTACCTGATACTTCCTGTATATAGCCATGTTATTACCTGGTAATTCTTGTATATAGCCATGTTATTACCTGATACTTCCTGTATATAGCCATGTTATTACCTGATAGTTCCTGTATATAGCCATGTTATTACCTGATACTTCCTGTATATAGCCATGTTATTATCTGATACTTCCTGTATATAGCCATGTTATTACCTGGTACTTCCTGTATATAGCCATGTTATTAACTGGTATCCCTGTATATAGCCATATAATTACCTGATACTTCCTGTATATAGCATTGTTATTACCTGATACTTCCTGTATATAGCCATGTTATTACCTGATACTTCCTGTATATAGCCATGTTATTACCTGATACTTCCTGTATATAGCCATGTTATTACCTGATACTTCCTGTATATAGCCATGTTATTACCTGATACTTCCTGTATATAGCCATGTTATTACCTGTACTTCCTGTATATAGCCATGTTATTACCTGATACTCCCTGTACGTAGCCATGTTATTACCTGGTACTTCCTGTATATAGCCATGTTATTACCTGGTACTTCCTGTATATAGCCATGTTATTAACTGGTACTCCCTGTATATAGCCATGTTATTACCTGGTACTCCCTGTATATAGCCATGTTATTACCTGGTACTTCCTGTATATAGCCATGTTATTACCTGATACTCCCTGTACATAGCCATGTTATTACCTGGTACTCCCTGTACATGGCCATGTTATTACCTGGTATCCTGTATAAGCCATGTTATTACCTGATACTCCCTGTATATAGCCATGTTATTACCTGGTACTCCCTTTACATAGCCATGTAATTACCTGGTACTCCCTGTACATAGCCATGTTATTACCTGGTACTCCCTGTACATAGCCATGTTATCACCTGGTACTTCCTGTATATAGCCATGTTATCACCTGATACTTCCTGTACATAGCCATGTTATTACCTGATACTCCCTGTATATAGCCATGTTATTACCTGATACTCCCTGTACATAGCCATGTTATTACCTGGTATCCCTCTATATAGTCATGTTATTACCTGGTACTTCCTGTATATAGCACATGTTATTACCTGATACTCCCTGTACATAGCCATGTTATTACCTGGTACTTCCTGTATATAGCCATGTTATTACCTGGTACTTCCTGTATATAGCCATGTTATTACCTGGTATCCCTGTATATAGCCATTTTATTACCTGGTACTCCCTGTATATAGCCATGTTATTACCTGGTACTTCCTGTATATAGCCATGTTATCACCTGATACTCCCTGTACATAGCCATGTTATTACCTGGTACTCCTGTACATAGCCATGTTATTACCTGGTATCCCTGTATATAGCCATGTTATTACCTGATACTCCTGTATATAGCCATGTTATTACCTGGTACTCCCTGTACATAGCCATGTTATTACCTGCTACTTCCTGTATATAGCCATGCATTTACCTGATACTTCCTGTACACAGCCATGTTATTACCTGATACGTCCTGTATATAGCCATGTTATTACCTGATACGTCCTGTATATAGCCATGTTATTACCTGATACTTCCTGTATATAGCCATGTTATTACCTGATACTTCCTGTATATAGCCATGTTATTACCTGATACTTCCTGTAAATAGCCATGTTATTACCTGGTAATTCTTTTATATAGCCGTGTTATTACCTGATACTTCCCTGTATATAGCCATGTTATTACCTGATACTTCCTGTATATAGCCATGTGTTTACCTGATACTTCCTGTATATAGCCATGTTATTATCTGATACTTCCTGTATATAGCCATGTTATTAACTGATACTCCTGTATATAGCCATGTTATTAACTGGTATCCCTGTATATAGCCATATAATTACCTGATACTTCCTGTATATAGCATTGTTATTACCTGATACTTCCTGTATATGGCCATGGTATTACCTGATACTTCCTGTATATAGCCATGTTATTACCTGATACTTCCGGTTTATAGCAATGTTATTACCTGATACTTCCTGTATATAGCCATGTTATTACCTGATACTTCCTGTATATAGTCATGTTATTACCTGTACTTCCTGTATATAGCCATGTTAATACCTGGTACTCCCTGTATATAGCCATGTTATTACCTGATACTTCCTGTATATAGCCATGTTATTACCTGTACTTCCTGTATATAGCCATGTTATTACCTGGTACTCCCTGTATGTAGCCATATTATTACCTGGTACTTCCTGTATATAGCCATGTTATCACCTGATACTTCCTGTACATAGCCATGTTATTACCTGATACTCCCTGTACATAGCCATGTTATTACCTGGTACTCCCTGTATATAGCCATGTTATTACCTGATACTCACAGTACATAGCCATGTTATTACCTGGTATCCCTCTATATAGCCATGTTATTACCTGATACTCCCTGTACGTAGCCATGTTATTACCTGGTACTTCCTGTATATAGCCATGTTATTACCTGGTACTTCCTGTATATAGCCATGTTATTAACTGGTACTCCCTGTATATAGCCATGTTATTACCTGGTACTCCCTGTATATAGCCATGTTATTACCTGGTACTTCCTGTATATAGCCATGTTATTACCTGATACTCCCTGTACATAGCCATGTTATTACCTGGTACTCCCTGTACATGGCCATGTTATTACCTGGTATCCCTGTATATAGCCATGTTATTACCTGATACTCCCTGTATATAGCCATGTTATTACCTGGTACTCCCTGTACATAGCCATGTAATTACCTGGTACTCCCTGTACATAGCCATGTTATTACCTGGTACTCCCTGTACATAGCCATGTTATCACCTGGTACTTCCTGTATATAGCCATGTTATCACCTGATACTTCCTGTACATAGCCATGTTATTACCTGATACTCCTGTATATAGCCATGTTATTACCTGATACTCCCCTGTACATAGCCATGTTATTACCTGGTATCCCTCTATATAGTCATGTTATTACCTGGTACTTCCTGTATATAGCCATGTTATTACCTGATACTCCCTGTACATAGCCATGTTATTACCTGGTATCCCTGTATATAGCCATTTTATTACCTGGTACTCCCTGTATATAGCCATGTTATTACCTGGTACTTCCTGTATATAGCCATGTTATCACCTGATACTCCCTGTACATAGCCATGTTATTACCTGGTACTCCCTGTACATAGCCATGTTATTACCTGGTATCCCTGTATATAGCCATGTTATTACCTGATACTCCCTGTATATAGCCATGTTATTACCTGGTACTCCCTGTACATAGCCATGTTATTTTTTTTTTTTTTTATTTCACCTTTATTTAACCAGGTAAACCAGTTGAGAACAAGTTCTCAATTTACAACTGCGACCTGGCCAAGATAAAGCATAGCAGTGCGATAAAAACAACAACACAGAGTTACATATGGGGTAAAACAAAAACAAAATCAAAAAAAATACAACAGAAATACAATTAATATACAGTGTGCAAATTTAGCAAGTTATGGAGGTAAGGCAATAAAATAGGCTATAGTGCAAAAATAATTACAATTTAGTATTAACACTGGAATGATGTGCAAGAGATGATGTGCAAATAGAGATACTGGGGTACAGATGAGCAAAATAAATAACAATATAGGGATGAGGTAGTTGGGCGGGCTAATTTCAGATGGGCTGTGTACAGGTGCAGTGATCGGTAAGGTGCTCTGACAACTGATGCCTAAAGTTAGTGAGGGAGATAAGCGTCTCCAGCTTCAGAGATTTTTGCAGTTTGTTCCAGTCATTGGCAGCAGAGAACTGAAGGAATTGTGCCAAAGGAGGTGTTGGCTTTGGGGATGACCAGTGAGATATACCCGCTGGAGCGCAGGATCTACGGGTGGGTGTTGCTATGGTGACCAATGAGCTAAGATAGGCGGGATTTGCCTTAGTAGTGATTTATAGATGGCCTGGAGCCAGTGGGTTTGGCGACGAATATGTAGTGAGGACCAGCCAACAAGAGCGTACAGGTCACAGTGGTGGGTATTATATGGGGCTTTGGAGACAAAACGGATGGCACTGTGATAGACAACATCCAATTTGCTGAGTAGAGTGTTGGAGGCTATTTTGTAAATGACATCGCCGAAGTCAAGGATCGGTAGGATAGTCAGTTTTACAAGGGCATGTTTGGCAGCATGAGTGAAGGAGGCTTTGTTCGAAATAGGAAACCGATTCTAGATTTAACTTTGGATTGGAGATTCTTAATGTGAGTCTGGAAGGAGAGTTTACAGTCTAACCAGACACCTAGATATTTGTAAGTTGTCCACGTACTCTAGGTCAGACCCGTCTAGAGTAGTGATTCTAGTCGGGTGGGCGGGTGCAAGCAGCTGTTCGGTTGAAGAGCATGCATTTTGTTTTACTAGTGTTTAAGAGCAGTTGGAGGCTACTGAAGGAGTGTTGTATGGAATTGAAGCTCGTTTGGAGGTTTGTTAACACAGTGTCCAATGAAGGGCCAGATGTATACAAAATGGTGTCGTCTGCGTGAGGGTGGATCTGAGAGTCACCAGCAGCAAGAGCGACGTCATTGATATACACAGAGAAAAGAGTTGGCCCAAGAATTGAACCCTGTGGCACCCCCATAGAGACTGCCATAGGTCCAGACAACAGGCCCTCCGATTTGACACATTGAACTCTATCTGAGAAGTAGTTGGTGAACCAGGCGAGGCAGTCATTAGAGAAACCAAGGCTATTTAGTCTGCCAATAAGAATGCGGTGGTTGACAGAGTCGAAAGCCTTGGCCAGGTCAATGAAAACGGCTGCACAGTACTGTCTATTATCGATCGCGGTTATAATATCATTTAGGACCTTGAGCGTGGCTGAAGTGCACCCATGACCAGCTCGAAACCGGATTGCATAGCAGAGAAGGTACAGTGGGATTCGAAATGGTTGGTGATCTGTTTGTTGACTTGGCTTTCAAAAACTTTGAAAGGCAGGGCAGGATGGATATGGGTCTGTAACAGTTTGGATCTAGAGTGTCACCCCCCTTTGAAGAGGGGGGATGACCGCGGCAGCTTTCCAATCTCTGGGGATCTCAGACGTTACGAAAGAGAGGTTGAACAGGCTAGTAATAGGGTTTGCGACAATTTCGGGCTAGTTTTAGAAAGAAAGGGTCCAGATTGTCTAGTCCAGATGATTTGTAGGGGTCCAGATTTTGCAGCTCTTTAGAACATCAGCTGTCTGGATTTGTGTGAAGGAGAAGTGGGGGGGCATGGGCAAGTTGCAGCGGAGGGTGCAGAGCTGGTGGCCGGGTAGTGGTAGCCAGGTGGAAAGCATGGCCAGCCGTAGCAAAATGCTTGTTGAAATTCTCGATTATTGTAGATTTATCGGTGGTGATAGTGTTTCCTAGCCTCAGTGCAGTGGGCAGCTGGGAGGAAGTGCTCTTATTTTCCATGGACTTTACAGTGTCCCAAAACTTTTTGGAGTTAGTGCTACAGGATGCAAATTTCTGTTTGAAAAAGTTAGCCTTTGCTTTTCTAACTGCTTGTGTATATTGGTTCCTAACTTCCCTGAAAAGTTGCATATCACGGGGGCTATTTGATGCTAATGCAGTACGCCACAGGATGTTTTTGTGCTGGTCAAGGGCAGTCAAGTCTGAGGAGAACCAGGGGCTATATCTGTTCTTAGTTCTGTATTTTTTGAATGGGGCATGTCTATTTAAGATTGAGAGGAAATTACTTTTAAAGAACAACCAGGCATCCTCTACTGACGGAATGAGATCTATATCCATCCAGGATACCTGGGCCAGGTCAATTAGGGAAGGCCTGCTCGCTGAAGTGTTTTTGGGAGCGTTTGACAGTGATGAGGGGTGGTCGTTTGACCGCGGACCCGCTGACGCAGGCAATAAGGCAGTGATCGCTGAGATCCTGGTTGAAGACAGCGGAGGTGTATTTAGAGGGTAAGTTAGTCAGGATGATATCTAGAGGGTACCCATGTTTACGGATTTAGGTTGTACCTGGTAGGTTCGTTGATAATTTGCGTGAGGTTGAGGGCATCTAGCTTGGATTGTAGGATGGCTGGGGTATTAAGCATATCCCAATTTAGGTCACCAAGCAGTACGAACTCTGAGGATAGATGGGGGCAATCAGTTCACATATGGTGTCCAGGGCACAGCTGGGGGCTGAGGGGGGTCTGCAGCAAGCGCAACAGTGAGAGATTTATTTCTGGAAAGGTGGATTTTTAGAACTAAAAGCTCAAACTGTTTGGGCACAGACCTGGATAGTATGATGGAGCTCTGCAGGCTATCTCTACAGTAGATTGCAACTCCACCCCCTTTGGCAGTTCTATCTAGACGGAAAATGTTATAGTTGGGGATGGAAATTTCAGAATTTTTGGTGGCCTTCCTAAGCCAGGATTCAGACACTGCTAGAACATCAGGGTTGGCGGAGTGTGCTAACGCAGTGAATAACTCAAACTTAGGAAGGAGGCTTCTGATATTTATGTGCAGAAAACCAAGACTTTTACGGTTACAGAAGTCAATAAATGATAGCTCCTGGGGAGTAGGGAGTGATACTGGGGGCTGCAGGGCCTGGGTTAGCCTCTACATCACCAGAGGAACAGAGGAGGAGTAGAATAAGGATACGACTAAAGGCTTTAAGAACTGGTCTTCTAGTGCGTTGGGTACATAGAATAGGGGGCAGTTCTCCGGGCGTTGTAGAAAAGATTCAGGGCATTATGTACAGAAAAGGATATGGAAGGATATGAGTACAGTTCAGGTAATCCTAAGTGTTGGGTAACAATGAAAGAGATAGCATCATTGGAGGCATCGATTGAGCCGGTCTCGGGCGTGTATGGGGGAAACAAAGGAACTATATGAGACAGTTTGAGAGGGACTAGGGGTTCTACATTGAAATTGTATAATAAGAACTAACCCAAACAGCAATAGGCAAGGCATAATTGACATAGGAGAGAGGCATAAAGCAGTCACGTGTTATTAGAGAGAGCTAAGACACAACTGGAAATAGCGATAACGCTTTGGGCTAAGACTAAACAGAAAAAACAGGACAGAGTACCGTGTAAAGGAACAGTCCAGCAGGCATCAGCTGTGCAGCTGAGTGATCATAAGGTCCAGTGAACAGCAATATGTGAGTCCGAGAGCAGTTCAAATTGGTGCTTCAGCACAGCTAGCAGGGAGCTAGCAGGCTAGCTCAAGGCTAACTGGTGCTTGCTATATGGCAATGGTATCAGCCAGCAACAGGTTGCAGCTAGCTAGCTGGTTGTGATGATCCGGCGCTAGGGTCCAGTGATTCCGGCAGAAAGTCCAATAAGCTATGGGTCGATAGCACGCTGGGTCGATAGCACGCTGTGCAGACTGGCCGACGAATTGTCCAGGCTAGCTAGAGCTGGCTGGTGGATAGTGTAGGCCACGGACAAAGATGAAGACGCTAACAGTGACTAATAACACGTAGCCATTTAGTTGCAGCTAGCTAGCTGGTTGTGATGATCCGGCGCTAGGGTCCAGTGATTCCGGCAGAAAGTCCAATAAGCTATGGGTCGATAGCACGCTGGGTCGATAGCACGCTGTGCAGATTGGCCGACGAATTGTCCAGGCTAGCTAGAGCTGGCTGGTGGATAGTGTAGGCCACGGACAGTGGTGGAGACGCTAACGGTAACTAATAGCAGGTAGCCAATTCAGATTGCGGCTACACACGTTTCAGCTTACGGTTCTTGATGAAAGTTATAAAGAAATAATAGAATCCTTTCCACGTTGGGTGAGGCGGGTTGCAGGAGAGTATATTTAGTTAAAGAGTGAAAGTAAAAAATTTAGAAATATAGACAAAAAAAACAAGAAACGGGATATTTACACAGGACGAAAAATAAAAGCGACCGTACTGCTACGCCATCTTGGTTATTACCTGCTACTTCCTGTATATAGCCATGCATTTACCTGATACTTCCTGTACACAGCCATGTTATTACCTGATACGTCCTGTATATAGCCATGTTATTACCTGATACGTCCTGTATATAGCCATGTTATTACCTGATACTTCCTGTATATAGCCATGTTATTACCTGATACTTCCTGTATATAGCCATGTTATTACCTGATACTTCCTGTAAATAGCCATGTTATTACCTGGTAATTATTTTATATAGCCATGTTATTACCTGATACTTCCTGTATATAGCCATGTTATTACCTGATACTTCCTGTATATAGCCATGTGTTTACCTGATACTTCCTGTATATAGCCATGTTATTATCTGATACTTCCTGTATATAGCCATGTTATTAACTGATACTCCTGTATATAGCCATGTTATTAACTGGTATCCCTGTATATAGCCATATAATTACCTGATACTTCCTGTATATAGCATTGTTATTACCTGATACTTCCTGTATATGGCCATGGTATTACCGATACTTCCTGTATATAGCCATGTTATTACCTGATACTTCCGGTTTATAGCAATGTTATTACCTGATACTTCCTGTATATAGCCATGTTATTACCTGATACTTCCTGTATATAGTCATGTTATTACCTGTACTTCCTGTATATAGCCATGTTAATACCTGGTACTCCCTGTATATAGCCATGTTATTACCTGATACTTCCTGTATATAGCCATGTTATTACCTGTACTTCCTGTATATAGCCATGTTATTACCTGGTACTCCCTGTATGTAGCCATATTATTACCTGGTACTTCCTGTATATAGCCATGTTATCACCTGATACTTCCTGTACATAGCCATGTTATTACCTGATACTCCCTGTACATAGCCATGTTATTACCTGGTACTCCCTGTATATAGCCATGTTATTACCTGATACTCACAGTACATAGCCATGTTATTACCTGGTATCCCTCTATATAGCCATGTTATTACCTGATACTCCCTGTACGTAGCCATGTTATTACCTGGTACTTCCTGTATATAGCCATGTTATTACCTGGTACTTCCTGTATATAGCCATGTTATTAACTGGTACTCCTGTATATAGCCATGTTATTACCTGGTACTCCTGTATATAGCCATGTTATTACCTGGTACTTCCTGTATATAGCCATGTTATTACCTGATACTCCCTGTACATAGCCATGTTATTACCTGGTACTCCCTGTACATGGCCATGTTATTACCTGGTATCCCTGTATATAGCCATGTTATTACCTGATACTCCCTGTATATAGCCATGTTATTACCTGGTACTCCTGTACATAGCCATGTAATTACCTGGTACTCCCTGTACATAGCCATGTTATTACCTGGTACTCCCTGTACATAGCCATGTTATCACCTGGTACTTCCTGTATATAGCCATGTTATCACCTGATACTTCCTGTACATAGCCATGTTATTACCTGATACTCCCTGTATATAGCCATGTTATTACCTGATACTCCTGTACATAGCCATGTTATTACCTGGTATCCCTCTATATAGTCATGTTATTACCTGGTACTTCCTGTATATAGCCATGTTATTACCTGATACTCCCTGTACATAGCCATGTTATTACCTGGTACTTCCTGTATATAGCCATGTTATTACCTGGTACTTCCTGTATATAGCCATGTTATTACCTGGTATCCCTGTATATAGCCATTTTATTACCTGGTACTCCCCTGTATATAGCCATGTTATTACCTGATACTTCCTGTATATAGCCATGTTATCACCTGATACTCCCTGTACATAGCCATGTTATTACCTGGTACTCCTGTACATAGCCATGTTATTACCTGGTATCCCTGTATATAGCCATGTTATTACCTGATACGTCCTGTATATAGCCATGTTATTACCTGATACGTCCTGTATATAGCCATGTTATTACCGATACTTCCTGTATATAGCCATGTTATTACCTGATACTTCCTGTATATAGCCATGTTATTACCTGATACTTCCTGTAAAATAGCCATGTTATTACCTGGTAATTATTTTATATAGCCATGTTATTACCTGATACTTCCTGTATATAGCCATGTTATTACCTGATACTTCCTGTATATAGCCATATGTTTACCTGATACTCTGTATATGCCATGTTATTATCTGATACTTCCTGTATATAGCCATGTTATTAACTGATACTCCTGTATATAGCCATGTTATTAACTGGTATCCCTGTATATAGCCATATAATTACCGATACTTCCTTATATAGCATTGTTATTACCTGATACTTCCTGTATATGGCCATGGTATTACCTGATACTTCCTGTATATAGCCATGTTATTACCTGATACTTCCGGTTTATAGCAATGTTATTACCTGATACTTCCTGTATATAGCCATGTTATTACCTGATACTTCCTGTATATAGTCATGTTATTACCTGTACTTCCTGTATATAGCCATGTTAATACCTGGTACTCCCTGTATATAGCCATGTTATTCCCTGATACTTCCTGTATATAGCCATGTTATTACCTGTACTTCCTGTATATAGCCATGTTATTACCTGGTACTCCCTGTATGTAGTCATATTATTACCTGGTACTTCCTGTATATAGCCATGTTATCACCTGATACTTCCTGTACATAGCCATGTTATTACCTGATACTCCCTGTACATAGCCATGTTATTACCTGGTACTTCTGTATATAGCCATGTTATTACCTGATACTCACAGCACATAGCCATGTTATTACCTGGTATCCCTCTATATAGCCATGTTATTACCTGATACTCCCTGGTACGTAGCCATGTTATTACCTGGTACTTCCTGTATATAGCCATGTTATTACCTGGTACTTCTGTATATAGCCATGTTATTAACTGGTACTCCTGTATATAGCCATGTTATTACCTGGTACTCCCTGTATATAAGCCATGTTATTACCTGGTACTTCCTGTATATAGCCATGTTATTACCTGATACTCCTGTACATAGCCATGTTATTACCTGGTACTCCTGTACATGGCCATGTTATTACCTGGTATCCCTGTATATAGCCATGTTATTACCGATACTCCCTGTATATAGCCATGTTATTACCTGGTACCCCTGTACATAGCCATGTAATTACCTGGTACTCCCTGTACATAGCCATGTTTTTACCTGGTACTCCTGTACATAGCCATGTTATCACCTGGTACTTCCTGTATATAGCCATGTTATCACCTGATACTTCCTGTACATAGCCATGTTATTACCTGATACTCCTGTATATAGCCATGTTATTACCTGATACTCCCTGTACATAGCCATGTTATTACCTGGTATCCCTCTATATAGTCATGTTATTACCTGGTACTTCCTGTATATAGCCATGTTATTACCTGATACTCCCTGTACATAGCCATGTTATTACCTGGTACTTCCTGTATATAGCCATGTTATTACCTGGTACTTCCGTATATAGCCATGTTATTACCTGGTATCCTGTATATAGCTATTTTATTACCTGGTACTCCCTGTATATAGCCATGTTATTACCTGGTACTTCCTGTATATAGCCATGTTATCACCTGATACTCCTGTACATAGCCATGTTATTACCTGGTACTCCTGTACATAGCCATGTTATTACCTGGTATCTGTATATAGCCATAAGTTATTACCTGATACTCCCTGTATATAGCCATGTTATT
The DNA here is from genome assembly GCF_020615455.1 of Coregonus clupeaformis. Classification (NCBI taxonomy): domain Eukaryota; kingdom Metazoa; phylum Chordata; class Actinopteri; order Salmoniformes; family Salmonidae; genus Coregonus; species Coregonus clupeaformis. Next base: position 318,974 of record NW_025533934.1, on the reverse strand, counting down.
ACCTGGTACTCTGTACATAGCCATGTTATTACCTGCTACTTCCTGTATATACCATGCATTTACCTGATACTTCCTGTACACAGCCATGTTATTACCTGATACGTCCTGTATATAGCCATGTTATTACCTGATACGTCCTGTATATAGCCATGTTATTACCTGATACTTCCTGTATATAGCCATGTTATACCTGATACTTCCTGTATATAGCCATGTTATTACCTGATACTTCCTGTAAATAGCCATGTTATTACCTGGTAATTCTTGTATATAGCCATGTTATTACCTGATACTTCCTGTATATAGCCATGTTATTACCTGATACTTCCTGTATATAGCCATGTGTTTACCTGATACTTCCTGTATATAGCCATGTTATTATCTGATACTTCCTGTATATAGCCATGTTATTAACTGATACTCCTGTATATAGCCATGTTATTAATGGTATCCTGTATATAGCCATATAATTACCTGATACTTCCTGTATATAGCATTGTTATTACCTGATACTTCCTGTATATGGCCATGGTATTACCTGATACCTTCCCTGTATATAGCCATGTTATTACCTGATACTTCCGGTTTATAGCAATGTTATTACCTGATACTCCTGTATATAGCCACGTTATTACCTGATACTTCCTGTATATAGTCATGTTATTACCTGTACTTCCTGTATATAGCCATGTTAATACCTGTACTCCCTGTATGTAGCCATGTTATTACCTAGTACTTCCTGTATATAGCCATGTTATTACCTGGTACATCCTGTATATTGCCATGTTATGACCTGATACTTCCTGGATACAGCCATGTTATGACCTGATACGCCTGTATACAGCCATGTTATTACCTGATACTTCCTGTATATAGCCATGTTATTACCTGGTATTCCCTGTACATAGCCATGTTATTACCTGGTACTCCTGTATATAGCCAGCTATACCTGTACTCTGTATATAGCCATGTTATTACCTGGTACTTATATATAGCCATGCTATTACCTTTATACCCCCTGTATATAGCCATGTTATTACCCTGTATCCCTGTATATAGCCATGTTATTACCTGATACTCCCTGTACATAGCCATGTTATTACCTGATACTTCCTGTATATAGCCATGTTATTACTTGGTATCCCTGTATATAGCCATGTTATTACCTGATACTTCCTGTATATAGCCATGTTATTACCTGGTACCCTGTATATAGCCATGTTATTACTGATACTTCCTGTATATAGCCACGGTATTACTTGGTATCCCTGTATATAGCCATGTTATTACCTGATACTCCTGTATATAGCCATGTTATTACCTGGTACTTCCTGTATATAGCCATGTTATTACCTGATACTTCCTGTATATAGACATGTTATTACCTGGTACTTCCTTTATATAGCCATGTTATTACCTGGTACTCCCTGTATATAGCCATGTTATTACCTGATACTTCCTGTATATAGCTATGTAATTCCGGGTAGGTCCTGTATATAGCCATGGCATTACCTGATACGCCCTGTATATAGCCACGTTAACCTGATACTTCCTGTATATAGCCATGTTATTACCGATACTTCCTGTATATGCCATGTTATTACATGATACTTCCTGTATATAGCCATGTTATTACCTGGTAATTCTTGTATATAGCCATGTTATTACCTGATACTTCCTGTATATAGCATGTTATTACCTGATAGTTCCTGTATATAGCCATGTTATTACCTGATACTTCCTGTATTTAGCCATGTTATTATCTGATACTTCCTGTATATAGCCATGTTATTACCTGGTACTTCCTGTATATAGCCATGTTATTAACTGGTATCCCTGTATATAGCCATATAATTACCTGATACTTCCTGTATATAGCATTGTTATTACCTGATACTTCCTGTATATAGCCATGTTATTACCTGATACTTCCTGTATATAGCCATGTTATTACCTGATACTTCCTGTATATAGCCATGTATTACCTGATACTTCCTGTATATAGTCATGTTATTACCTGTACTTCCTGTATATAGCCATGTTATTACCTGGTACTCCCTGTATGTAGCCTTGTTATTACCTGGTACTTCCTGTATATAGCCATGTTATTACCTGGTACTTCCTGTATATTGCCATGTTATGACCTGATACTTCCTGTATACAGCCATGTTATGACCTGATACGTCCTGTATACAGCCATGTTATTACCTGATACGTCCTGTATACAGCCATGTTATTACCTGGTATCCCTGTATATAGCCATGTTATTACCTGGTATCCCTGTATATAGCCATGTTATTACCTGGTATCCCTGTATATAGCCATGTTGTTACCTGATACTCCCTGTACATAGCCATGTTATTACCTGGTACTCCCTGTATATAGCCATGTTATTACCTGGTACTTCCTGTATACAGCCATGTTATGACCTGATACGTCCTGTATACAGCCATGTTATTACCTGATACTTCCTGTATATAGCCATGTTATTACCCGATACTTCCTGTATATAGCCATGTTATTACCTGGTACTCCCTGTACATAGCCATGTTATTACCTGGTACTCCCTGTACATAGCCATGTTATTACCTGGTACTCCCTGTACATAGCCATGTTATTACCTGGTACTCCCTGTACATAGCCATGTTATCAACTGGTACTTCCTGTATATAGCCATGTTTTCACCTGATACTTCCTGTACATAGCCATGTTATTACCTGATACTCCCTGTACATAGCCATGTTATTACCTGGTACTCCCTGTACATAGCCATGTTATTACCTGCTACTTCCTGTATATAGCCATGTCATTACATGATACTTCCTGTATACAGCCATGTTATTACCTGATACGTCCTGTATATAGCCATATTATTACCTGATACGTCCTGTATATAGCCATGTTATTACCTGATACTTCCTGTATATAGCCATGTTATTACCTGATACGTCCTGTATACAGCCATGTTATTACCTGATACTTCCTGTATATAGCTATGTTATTACCTGGTAATTCTTGTATATAGCCATTTTATTACCTGATACTTCCTGTATATAGCCATGTTATTACCTGATACTTCCTGTATATAGCCATGTTATTATCTGATACTTCCTGTATATAGCCATGTTATTAACCGATACTTCCTGTATATAGCCATGTTATTAACTGGTATCCCTGTATATAGCCATGTTATTACCTGATACATCCTGTATATAGCCATGTTATTACCTGATACTTCCTGTATATAGCCATGTTATTACCTGATACTTCCTGTATATAGCCATGTTATTACCTGATACTTCCTGTATATAGCCATGTTATTACCTGTACTTCCTGTATATAGCCATGTTATTACCTGGTACTCCCTGTATGTAGCCATATTATTACCTGGTACTTCCTGTATATAGCCATGTTATCACCTGATACTTCCTGTACATAGCCATGTTATTACCTGATACTCCCTGTACATAGCCATGTTATTACCTGGTACTCCCTGTATATAGCCATGTTATTACCTGATACTCCCAGTACATAGCCATGTTATTACCTGATACTCCCTGTACGTAGCCATGTTATTACCTGATACTCCCTGTATATAGCCATGTTATTAACTGGTACTCCCTGTATATAGCCATGTTATTACCTGGTACTCCCTGTATATAGCCATGTTATTACCTGGTACTTCCTGTATATAGCCATGTTATTACCTGATACTCCCTGTACATAGCCATGTTATTACCTGGTACTCCCTGTACATGGCCATGTTATTACCTGGTATCCCTGTATATAGCCATGTTATTACCTGATACTCCCTGTATATAGCCATGTTATTACCTGGTACTTCCTGTATACAGCCATGTTATGACCTGATACGTCCTGTATACAGCCATGTTATTACCTGATACTTCCTGTATATAGCCATGTTATTACCCGATACTTCCTGTATATAGCCATGTTATTAACTGGTACTCCCTGTACATAGCCATGTTATTACCTGGTACTCCCTGTACATAGCCATGTTATTACCTGGTACTCCCTGTACATAGCCATGTTATTACCTGGTACTCCCTGTACATAGCCATGTTATCAACTGGTACTTCCTGTATATAGCCATGTTATCACCTGATACTTCCTGTACATAGCCATGTTATTACCTGATACTCCCTGTACATAGCCATGTTATTACCTGGTACTCCCTGTACATAGCCATGTTATCAACTGGTACTTCCTGTATATAGCCATGTTATCACCTGATACTTCCTGTACATAGCCATGTTATTACCTGGTACTCCCTGTACATGGCCATGTTATTACCTGGTATCCCTGTATATAGCCATGTTATTACCTGATACTCCCTGTATATAGCCATGTTATTACCTGGTACTTCCTGTATACAGCCATGTTATGACCTGATACGTCCTGTATACAGCCATGTTATTACCTGATACTTCCTGTATATAGCCATGTTATTACCCGATACTTCCTGTATATAGCCATGTTATTAACTGGTACTCCCTGTACATAGCCATGTTATTACCTGGTACTCCCTGTACATAGCCATGTTATTACCTGGTACTCCCTGTACATAGCCATGTTATTACCTGGTACTCCTGTACATAGCCATGTTATCAACTGGTACTTCCTGTATATAGCCATGTTATCACCTGATACTTCCTGTACATAGCCATGTTATTACCTGATACTCCCTGTACATAGCCATGTTATTACCTGATACGTCCTGTATATAGCCATATTATTACCTGATACGTCCTGTATATAGCCATGTTATTACCTGATACTTCCTGTATATAGCCATGTTATTACCTGATACGTCCTGTATACAGCCATGTTATTACCTGATACTTCCTGTATATAGCTATGTTATTACCTGGTAATTCTTGTATATAGCCATGTTATTACCTGATACTTCCTGTATATAGCCATGTTATTACCTGATACTTCCTGTATATAGCCATGTTATTACCTGATACTTCCTGTATATAGCCATGTTATTATCTGATACTTCCTGTATATAGCCATGTTATTAACTGATACTTCCTGTATATAGCCATGTTATTAACTGGTATCCCTGTATATAGCCATGTTATTACCTGATACTTCCTGTATATAGCCATGTTATTACCTGATACTTCCTGTATATAGCCATGTTATTACCTGATACTTCCTGTATATAGCCATGTTATTACCTGATACTTCCTGTATATAGCCATGTTATTACCTGTACTTCCTGTATATAGCCATGTTATTACCTGGTACTCCCTGTATGTAGCCATATTATTACCTGGTACTTCCTGTATATAGCCATGTTATCACCTGATACTTCCTGTACATAGCCATGTTATTACCTGATACTCCCTGTACATAGCCATGTTATTACCTGGTACTCCCTGTATATAGCCATGTTATTACCTGATACTCCCAGTACATAGCCATGTTATTACCTGATACTCCTGTAATGTAGCCATGTTATTACCTGATACTCCCTGTATATAGCCATGTTATTAACTGGTACTCCTGTATATAGCCATGTTATTACCTGGTACTCCCTGTATATAGCCATGTTATTACCTGGTACTTCCTGTATATAGCCATGTTATTACCTGATACTCCCTGTACATAGCCATGTTATTACCTGGTACTCCCTGTACATGGCCATGTTATTACCTGGTATCCCTGTATATAGCCATGTTATTACCTGATACTCCCTGTATATAGCCATGTTATTACCTGGTACTCCCTGTACATAGCCATGTAATTACCTGGTACTCCCTGTACATAGCCATGTTATTACCTGGTACTCCCTGTACATAGCCATGTTATCACCTGGTACTTCCTGTATATAGCCATGTTATCACCTGATACTTCCTGTACATAGCCATGTTATTACCTGATACTCCCTGTACATAGCCATGTTATTACCTGGTACTCCCTGTATATAGCCATGTTATTACCTGATACTCCCTGTACATAGCCATGTTATTACCTGGTATCCCTCTATATAGTCATGTTATTACCTGGTACTTCCTGTATATAGCCATGTTATTACCTGATACTCCCTGTACATAGCCATGTTATTACCTGGTACTTCCTGTATATAGCCATGTTATTACCTGGTACTTCCTGTATGTAGCCATGTTATTACCTGGTATCCCTGTATATAGCCATGTTATTATCTGGTACTCCCTGTATATAGCCATTTTATTACCTGGTACTTCCTGTATATAGCCATGTTATCACCTGATACTCCCTGTACATAGCCATGTTATTACCTGGTACTCCCTGTAAATAGCCATGTTATTACCTGGTATCCCTGTATATAGCCATGTTATTACCTGATACTCCCTGTATATAGCCATGTTATTACCTGGTACTCCCTGTACATAGCCATGTTATTACCTGCTACTTCCTGTATATAGCCATGCATTTACCTGATACTTTCTGTACACAGCCATGTTATTACCTGATACGTCCTGTATATAGCCATGTTATTACCTGATACGTCCTGTATATAGCCATGTTATTACCTGATACTTCCTGTATATAGCCATGTTATTACCTGATACTTCCTGTATATAGCCATGTTATTACCTGATACTTCCTGTAAATAGCCATGTTATTACCTGGTAATTCTTGTATATAGCCATGTTATTACCTGATACTTCCTGTATATAGCCATGTTATTACCTGATACTTCCTGTATATAGCCATGTGTTTACCTGATACTTCCTGTATATAGCCATGTTATTATCTGATACTTCCTGTATATAGCCATGTTATTAACTGATACTCCTGTATATAGCCATGTTATTAACTGGTATCCCTGTATATAGCCATATAATTACCTGATACTTCCTGTATATAGCATTGTTATTGCCTGATACTTCCTGTATATGGCCATGTTATTACCTGATACTTCCTGTATATAGCCATGTTATTACCTGATACTTCCGGTTTATAGCAATGTTATTACCTGATACTTCCTGTATATAGCCATGTTATTACCTGATACTTCCTGTATATAGTCATGTTATTACCTGTACTTCCTGTATATAGCCATGTTAATACCTGGTACTCCCTGTATGTAGCCATGTTATTACCTGGTACTTCCTGTATATAGCCATGTTATTACCTGGTACATCCTGTATATTGCCATGTTATGACCTGATACTTCCTGTATACAGCCATGTTATGACCTGATACGTCCTGTATACAGCCATGTTATTACCTGATACTTCCTGTATATAGCCATGTTATTTCCTGGTATCCCTGTACATAGCCATGTTATTACCTGGTACTCCCTGTATATAGCCATGTTATTACCTGGTACTCCCTGTATATAGCCATGTTATTACCTGGTACTCCCTGTATATAGCCATGCTATTACCTTTTACTCCCTGTATATAGCCATGTTATTACCTGGTATCCCTGTATATAGCCATGTTATTACCTGATACTCCCTGTACATAGCCATGTTATTACCTGGTACTCCCTGTATATAGCCATGTTATTACCTGGTACTCCCTGTATATAGCCATGTTATTACCTGATACTCCCTGTACATAGCCATGTTATTACCTGGTATCCCTGTATATAGCCATGTTATTACCTGATACTCCCTGTACATAGCCATGTTATCACCTGGTACTTCCTGTATATAGCCATGTTATTACCTGGTACTTCCTGTATATAGCCATGTTATTACCTGGTACTCCCTGTATATAGCCATGTTATTACCTGGTACTCCCTGTATATAGCCATGTTATCACCTGATACTTCCTGTACATAGCCATGTTATTACCTGGTACTCCCTGTATATAGCCATGTTATTACCTGGTACTCCCTGTACATAGCCATGTTATTACCTGGTACTTCCTGTATATAGCCATATTATTAGCTGATACTTCCTGTATATAGCCATGTTATTACCTGATACTCCCTGTACACAGCCATGTTATTACCTGATACTTCCTGTATATAGCCATTTTATTACCTGGTACTCCTTGTACATAGCCATGTTATTACCTGGTACTCCCTGTACATAGCCATGTTATTACCTGGTACTTCCTGTATATAACCATTTTATTACCTGGTGCTCCCTGTATATAGCCATGTTATTACCTGGTACTCCCTGTATTTTAAACATGTTATTATCTGGTACTCCCTGTATTTTAAACATGTTATTATCTGGTACTCCCTGTATATAGCCATGTTATTACCTGATACTTCCTGTATATAGCCATGTTATTACCTGATACTTCCTGTATATAGCCATGTTATTACCTGGTACTCCCTGTATATAACCATGTTATTACCTGGTACTTCCTGTATATAGCCATGTTATTACCTGATACTTCCTGTATATAGCCATGTTATTACCTGGTACTTCCTGTATATAACCATTTTATTACCTGGTGCTCCCTGTATATAGCCATGTTATTACCTGGTACTCCCTGTATTTTAAACATGTTATTATCTGGTACTTCCTGTATATAGCCATGTTATTACCTGCTACTTCCTGTATATAGCCATGTTATTACCTGGTACTTCTTGTATATAGCCATGTTATTTCCTGGTACTCCCTTTACATAGCCATGTTATTACCTGGTACTTCCTGTACATAGCCATGTTATTACCTGGTACTTCCTGTATATAGCCATGTTATTACCTGGTACTTCCTGTATATAGCCATGTTATTACCTGGTACTTCCTGTATATAGCCATTTTATTACCTGGTACTTCCTGTATACAGCCATGTTATTACCTGGTACTTCCTGTATATAGCCATGTTATTACCTGGTACTTCCTGTATATAGCCATGTTATTACCTGGTACTTCCTGTATATAGCCATGTTATTACCTGGTACTTCCTGTATATAGCCATGTTATTACCTGGTACTTCCTGTATATAGCCATGTTATTACCTGGTACTTCCTGTATATAACCATGCTGTTTTTTCTCATTATTGTTATTCTTTATTCACTGTGTATTTTTTCCTTGTGTCACTATTTTTTATCTTTAACTCTGCATTGTTGGGAAGGGCCCATAAGCATGCATGTCACTGTTAGTCTACACTTGTTGTTTTTCGAAGCATGTGACAAATAAAATTTGATTTGAAGGATTTTTTAATTTACAGTATATAAAATGGTTTATTTACAAAGTATCAATGGCAGCCGATGCTGCATTGTTTGACACAATTCACATAAACACACTATCCACAAGAAAATCATCAACAACAAACAAAAAACTACAACTTTAAAAGGCGTTGTTGTAGCTGTTGTATTCTACGCCCGGCTCTGTATCTTCTCCATCCCCTCCCGCTGTTTACTGGTTAAACCAGAGCGCCACACTGGTGCTGCGTATTCTGTCACTGGGCCGTATCTAAGCGGTGTACACCTTCACCATGTCCTCCTGTATTTCAGCTTCCTAAGGAGGAACAGTCATTGACTGGCTTTCTTGCAGATCGCATCCACCTGTGCAGTCCAACGGAGGTCTACCTGGATGAGGATTTTTTTATGGCTTCAACTCTCAGGAGCTCTGAGTTATTAATGTGCAGTGGTGGTAGATCTGGTGATGTTCTGTGAGAAGGTGTGAAGTACTTTGCAGAACCATGACTCCAGGTCGGAGAGGTCTTGTTGGATTGAAGAGGTTGCAGTTTGGGGTCGGACCGCTGTCCAACATGGAGCCATGGTCCTTCACTGCCTGGTGCCTGTTAGATGTGATTTTTATGTGATTTATTAGGATCTCCATTAGCCTGACGCCAGTGGAAGTCAGCAATCCAAATGATTAGTGATGGTTGAAGCCCCATGTCTAGGAGCCTGGTGATGACCACCTTGTGGCAGACTGTGTCAAAGGCCTTGCTACAGTCAGTGGAAACCAGTGAGCAGATGAAGTCAGACTTGTCGAAGTGCTTGTACAGCTCGTTGGTAAGGTCCATGAGGCAGTGGGTGGTGGAACGGCCCTTGATGCAGCCAAATTGACAGTCATCGATTTGGGGAAGGATGTCTCCTACTGCCCACTGGGAGATGAAGCTCTCAGCTGCCTTGTCTAGAAGGGAGGTAAGGGAGGTGGGTCTGATTTCACCAAGACTGGGTGGATTTGTCTTGGAGGGGCACCATAGTAGCATATTTCCACTCCTTTGGGACCACATCTTGGTTGAGGGAAGCGTTTAGGATATCGTCTATGGGTACACTTAGCTTGTGAGCAAACTGTTTTTGAGCCTGCCAGGCATGTCGTCTGGGACGGGTTTTTTTGGGGGGGGTTTCACCTTAACCAACTTCTCGTGGCTGGATGGTTGGAGCTGGTCTTGATGGTAGGTAAGAGGGAAGCTGTGATAGGTTGAAGGGGGTGCTGGATCACAGAGGCTAGTGATTTTTTAAATTTAATTGGCTATTCCTCATCGATCATCTGGGTTAAGCCCTAGCAATGTGGAAGGTGGGCTCAGACTTGGAGATGTTAGCTAAAGCCTTGACGTCGTTGTGCCATTTCGCTGGATTTTTTTCAGTGCTTTGATTTTATCACTATGGAAGGCCTGCCTAGCTGATCTTGCATTGTATTTTGTTCCTCAACTCTTTCGATAAGACAGAGTTCTTCTGGTAATGTTGTAGTAATAGCTTTAATCCACTAGGGGGCATATACGATCCAAAAAGCAGAAGAACAGAAGGATGTCTGTCATCATAAGGTCTTGGTTTGAACGTTTTAGGTAAGAAGAGGAGAATGTCATGTCGATGTTAGAAATGTGCCTTTGAGACAATGTTAGAAAAATGCCTCTGAGACTACAAAAGTGACATTACATAATTTTTCTAAATCTAAGGGCTAGATGAAGTAGCTGTAGTGATGTCATCTCAGGCCCTGGATATAACGTATCTAGTGATGTCATCTCAGGCCCTGGATATAACGTAAAGTAACCAGCGGTCTCGACTCAGCCCCAGAACCTGAGAAACAGGGAGGATTTAAAAAAAACACTAGATCTAGTAGCTGGTGGTCTTATCTCAGAGCCCTGGGCTAAGATCCCACTTAGCAAAAACTAATTGAATCAACATTGTTTCCACGTCATTTCAACCCAAAAAATTAAATGGGATGACGTTGAATCAATGTGGAAAGCTGATTGGATTTGAAAAAAAGTCATCAACGTAAAGGAATGTTGTCTTTTTTTTCACCCAACTGTTAACCTAAATCGAATGACAGGGTGACATTTTTGGTTGATTTCACGTTGAATTCATGATAGTTGACAACTCAACCAAATATAAATCAAAACTAGACGTTGAACTGACGTCTATGCCCAGTGGGATGAGTCATTGACCATGACCCGTTTCATGTGGTTAGTCTTCAGGCCTGGAGGAACAATCACTGTGACCCCACTAGTCTCTGTCGTCCGTGACCGGGAGACCCCATGGGGCGGCGCACAATTGACCCAGCGTCGTCTAGGGTAGGGGAGGGAATGGCCGGCAGGGATGTAGCTCAGTTGGTAGAGCATGGCGTTTGCAACGCTAGGGTTGTGGGTTCGATTCCCACAGGGGGCCAGTATAAAAAAAATAATGTATGCACTCACTAACTGTAAGTCGCTCTGGATAAGAGCGTCTGCTAAATGACTAAAAATGTAAAAAACTTAAAATGTAAGTCTCTAGTCTCCCCTCAGCTTCTACTCATCTCTCATCCCCTCTGGCTCTGGGGTAACGTTTCCCCTAGGTACAGATCCCTAGGCAAAACTGACCCGAGATCAGCGTCTAGGGGCAACTTACCAGCCTCAAACTGACCCGAGATCAGCGTCTAGGGGCAACTTACCAGCCTCAAACTGACCCGAGATCAGCGTCTAGGGGCAACTTACCAGCCTCAAACTGACCCGAGATCAGCGTCTAGGGGCAACTTACCAGCCTCAAACTGACCCGAGATCAGCGTCTAGGGGCAACTTACCAGCCTCAAACTGACCCGAGATCAGCGTCTAGGGGCAACTTACCAGCCTCAAACTGACCCGAGATCAGCGTCTAGGGGCAACCTACCAGCCTCAAACTGACCCGAGATCAGCGTCTAGGGGCAACTTACCAGCCTCAAACTGACCCGAGATCAGCGTCTAGGGGCAACTTACCAGCCTCAAACTGACCCGAGATCAGCGTCTAGGGGCAACTTACCAGCCTCAAACTGACCCGAGATCAGCGTCTAGGGGCAACTTACCAGCCTCAAACTGACCCGAGATCAGCGTCTAGGGGCAACTTACCAGCCTCAAACTGACCCGAGATCAGCGTCTAGGGGCAACTTACCAGCCTCAAACTGACCCGAGATCAGCGTCTAGGGGCAACTTACCAGCCTCAAACTGACCCAAGGTCAGCTTCTAGGGGCAACTTACCAGCCTCAAACTGACCCGAGATCAGCGTCTAGGGGCAACTTACCAGCCTCAAACTGACCCGAGATCAGCGTCTAGGGGCAACTTACCAGCCTCAAACTGACCCGAGATCAGCGTCTAGGGGCAACTTACCAGCCTCAAACTGACCCGAGATCAGCGTCTAGGGGCAACTTACCAGCCTCAAACTGACCCGAGATCAGCGTCTAGGGGCAACTTACCAGCCTCAAACTGACCCGAGATCAGCGTCTAGGGGCAACTTACCAGCCTCAAACTGACCCGAGATCAGCGTCTAGGGGCAACTTACCAGCCTCCCCCAATATGGTTAAAGATGCAACCTGCAGTCTCTAGTCAAACCCTACAACTACTCCGATTCATGTTATAGAAATGTTTATGAAATTACACTTTAAATAATATTGCTAGAAATGCTTCCATGTGAGAGTAAAGACAGATAAATCATATACATCATTATAAGGATGCAACTTTGACAGATAACTGTGTGGATTCCATGATACCAGGTAACATCATTCCATTTTAGAAAGGTGTAAATAGGCCTAGAGATTAGCAACCATTCACATAACAGTATACTTCATTCCAGGGTTCAATTAAATGACTTATGTAACAGGTAACAACATTCTAACAGGTAGGTACAGGTAAGCATGAGCACCACATGTGCGGCAGGTAGCTTAGTGGGTAAGAGCGTTGTGCCAGTAACCGAAAGGTCGCTGGTTCTAATCCCCGAGCCGACTAGGTGAAAAATCTGTCGATGTGCCCTTGAGCAAGGCACTTAACCCTAATTGCTCCTGTAAGTCGCTCTGGATAAGAAAGTCTGCAAAAAAAAAGGGCCCACTAAATCACTTGCTAATTCTGTCGTCTCTAGGTGAGATATTTCACTGACTTGTTAGAATTACTCCCTGTATAGATGTAGTTTTTCATTTAGATACAATGCCTAATGTGCAACTGATAAAATGTAGCCTAATATTTTCGTGGTTTCACTTGTGAGGTTCGTGGGTGAAAGGGATACCACTGCCATGACAACAACAGATGACTAGATGGTTGAGTTTAATGTCCTTTGATGGCCGACACATCCACTCGTACAATGCAGTAACTTGCAATATTAGTTAGCGGTTTTGAGAATATGACGCTCTGGCAGGAACGGAATAGTATGTTGTCCATGTCAGAAGAAGTGAGAACACACATTGACACACATGAAAAGGCACTGCATCTCAGTGCTTGAGGCGTCACTACAGACCCCCCTGGTTCGATTCCAGGCTGTGTCACAACCGGCCGTGATTGGGGAGTCCCATAGGGTGGCGCACAATTGGCCCAGCGTCGTCCGGGTTTGGCCGGTGTAGGCCGTCATTGTAAATAAGAATTTGTTCTTAACTGACTTGCCTAGTTAAATAAAGGAACAAAAAAAAATTGATAACATGCACAGCATACAGGAGAAATAGCCAATCACTACAATATAATAACATCAACTATTTTATGAGTATTTCCATATTCCCTGACAGATATCGCTCAGCCCAAAATAATAGTAGATTATACAGTACAACCTACAGTACAACCATATACAGTCATTGATTACAACAACAATATCTAAACCATGTTTTATAAAAACAATGTGATTCCATAACCTTATCAGAAGCCACGACTATAATGTAGAAAAATAAACATTCACACCTAGATTGTCACGTTCGTTGAGTACAGGATTGGACCAAGGTGCAGCGTGGTATTCGTACATGTTCGTTTATTAATTAAACACCGACAAAACAACAAAAGCAACGTAACGTGAAGTTCTAAGGGCTAAACGTCAAACAAGCCAAACACACAGAAACGAGATCCCATAACATAGGTAGGCAACATGGCTGCCTTAAGTATGATCCGCAATCAGAGACAACGATCGACAGCTGCCTCTGATTGGGAACCACACCGGCCAACATAGAACTACAATATCTAGATCTTACACCTAGAAATACACACCCTGACCAAACCCACTAAAGAAAACCGGGCTCTCAAGGCCAGGGCGTGACATAGATAGGTTTCTGTGCATTTTCAAAAACCTTTAAATCACCTTTTATCAACCTACAATAGTTGTCGGGGTACCGAGTCTATGTGCAGGGGTACGAGGTAATTGAGGTAATATGTACATATACTGTAGGTAGGGGTAAAGTTACTAGGCAACAAAGATAGATAATAAACAAATAATAGTAATCTCAAAATGAGATGGAAAGTATCATCTACAGTAGATACAGGAAACAACAAAGGAGTCATAAGGTTGTATATCACTAAATGCAATTAGAAAATAAAGAATCACTAAGTGTGAGATTTATGTATGGTTTTAAAATATATTCCATAAAAAAAATATACATTTCTGGGATACATTTCAAAGCAATAAATGCATTTAACAACAACAACAAAACAATGTTCTGAGTACATTTTGCATGCTGAAAATACATATCCAAATTATACGTTTTTGTATGGGCGGTGTGAGATTTATATATGTTATAAAAAAATATATGATAATACATCTTTAAATGTATGTCACGTTCTTTGATATGTAAGGCCATACATCACTTTACATCACTTTACCGTGTGGGAGTACTGGGTCGGACCCCCCTTTGCCCCCAGAACAGCCTGAATTTTCCGGGGCATGAATTCTACAAATCGGAAATGTTGCACAGGGATGTTGGTCCACGCTAACGCGATGGCATCGCGTAGTTGCTGCAGATTGCATGGCGGTGCACCACCGCCCCCCAGCCGGTACCGTTGACACCAGGCAGGATGGGTCCATGGACTCATGCTGCTTACACAAAATCCTGACTCTGGCATCAGCATGACGCAACAGGAACCGGGATTTGTGGGACCAGGCGTTGATTTTCCACTCCTCAGTTGTCCAGTGTTGGTGATGGCGTGCCCACTGGAGACTCTTCTTCTTGTTTTTAGCTGATAGGAGTGGAACCCGGTGTGGTCGTCTGCTGCAATAGCCCCATCGGTGACAAGGACTGACGAGTTGTGCGTTCCGAGATGGCGTTCTGCACACCACTGTTGTACTGCGGCCGTTATTTGTCTGTTTGTGGCCCGCCTGTTAGCTTGCACGATTCTTGCCATTCTCCTTCGACCTCTCTCATCAACGAGCTGTTTTCACCCACAGGACTGCCACTGACTGGATGTTTTTTGTTAGTCGCACCATTCTCTGTATACCCTAGATCACAGGTGTCCAACTCAGTCCACGGAGGGCCGAGTGCCTGCGGGTTTTCACTCCTCCCTTGTACTTGATTGATGAATTAAAGTCACAAATGTGTAAGGAACTCCTCCCCTCACCTGGTTGTCTAGGTCTTAAATGAAAGGGAAATCCAAAAACCTGCAGACACTAGGCCCACCATGGAATGAGTTTGACCCCTCTGCCTTAGATAGATACTGTCGTGCATGAAAAGCCCAGGAGGGCGGCCTTTTCTGAAACTGGATCCGGCGCGCCTGGCAACGATGATCCTACAACGTTATTCGTTTTGCCCATTCTAACGTTCAATCGAACAGTAACTGAATGCCTCTTCTTCTGTGGAGTTTAACGGCAGTTGGCATCAAATATGTTGTGTTACAGCCCCAAACTGAACTATAGTATAAATCCATTACAAAATGTGAAAAGGGAAACTAACCCTACCCTCATTAAAACCCACCATCTTATTCCACTACTTTAACTCTATCTGCTCCTGCACCATGCCAACGGCCTGAGAGAACGGGACACCACCACTCAACACACCCTATAACTCCTCTGACGTCAAGTCTCGTACCCCCAAATACTTCTCTGCAGCTGCCACCCACAACATCTATTTTCTGTGACTTACGTTCCATCTCTGTGGTACAGTTGATAATCATTGCTATGAACGCTAAGAAGCCAACCTTACTGAAACATATATCACTCGTTGGCCGATCCCTCTGTTCTGGCACAGATCTACTATTCACAGGGATCCTCTCAGAATCCCTCCCCCTTGATCCACCCTCCTCTATTTTCTTCACATACAACGTCTTCTGCACTACACTGACCCTGGCCACCTCAACCTGCCTCTCTCGCACCGGACACCTCCAATCCCCAGCAACATGGACACCTCTACAATTAACACACTTTTTCCACCGAAACTACACATTCCTCTGTCCCATGTCCTCCTGCACACTTCCCACATCTTGGAATCTCCCTCCAACTCTACTGCAACATGCCCATAAACATGGCACCTGTAACACCGCAGTGTATTCGGCACAAACGCTCTAACAGCATAACTCATATATCCTAACATGACTTTGTCAGGTAAAGACTCTGAATCAAAATAACAGACTGTGTCATCTCTGTTTCACCACGCTCCCCACTGGATCTGCATCGCACCAAACAGCGGGCGTCACAAACACCAGGAATCTTCAAATCTGATCTGAAGAAACACAAACAAACATCATATGTTGGTGACTTCGTGTTACCTTCACCGACTCAACATAATAATATAATAATAATAATAATAATAATATGCCATTTAGCAGACGCTTTTATCCAAAGCGACTTACAGTCAAGTGTGCATACATTTTTACATATGGGTGGTCCCGGGGATCGAACCCACTACCTTGGCGTTACAAGCGCCGTGCTCTACCAGCTGAGCTACAGAGGACCACACCCACCGTCTTTTCCACCCAACCTGAAACCACCAATGGATCAGCCAAAAGGCCTGGCTCCACCCTCTTCAAAAATCTCACTCTCACTGGACCAAACATATCAATATCATGTCCATCAATGCAAGGCTCAGGCTCTGAACTCCTCACAACACCTTCAACCCTTTACATTTCACCTCCAGAACTCAAACTGGCATCCGGCTCACTCTGTTTGAACTTGACACCAATCGTCTTCGACATACCCTTTCGTCGAGGCTGATTGCAGTGTTGCGCGAACCACCGCATTTAACCATGGCAAGGTGACAGGTAATATGGCAGAATACAAACAGAGTAACTATTCACTCCGCAAGGCAATCAAACAGAGTAACTATTCACTCCGCAAGGCAATCAAACAGGCAAAAGTGGAGTCGCAATTCAACGGCTCAGACACAAGACGTATGTAGCAGGGTCTACAGACAATCACAGACTACAAAAAGAAAACCAGCCACGTCGCCGACAAGACATCTTGCTTCCAGACAAGCTAAACAACTTTTTCACCCGCTTTGAGGATTACACAGTGCCACCGACGAGGACTGTGGGCTCTCCTTCTCCGTGGCTGACGAGACTAAGGCTGCCGGCCCAGACGGCATTCCTAGCCGCGTCCTCAGAGCATGCGCAGACCAGCTGGCTGGTGTGTTCACGGACATATTCAATCTCTCCCTATCCCAGTCTCCTGTCCCCACATGCTTCAAGATGGCCACCATTGTTCCTGTACCCATGAAAGCAAAGGTAACTGAACTAAATGACTATCACCCCGTAGCACTCACCTCTGTCATCATGAAGTGCTTTGAGAGACTAGTCAAGGATCACATCACCTCTACCTTACCTGACACCCTAGACCCACTTCAAGTTGCTTACCGCCCCAATAGATCCACAGACGATGCAATCGCCATCACACTGCACACTGCCCTATCCCATCTGGACAAGAGGAATAACTATGTAAGAATGCTGTTCATTGACTACAGCTCAGCATTCAACACCATAGTGCCCTCCAAGCTCATCATTAAGCTCGAGGCCCTGTGTCCGAACCCTGCCCTGTGCAACTGGGTCCTGGACTTCCTGCGGGCCGCCCCCAGGTGGTGAAGGTAGGAAACAACACCTCCACTTTGCTGATCCTCAACACTGGGGCCCCACAAGGGTGCGTGCTCAGCCCACTCCTGTACTCCCTGTTCACCCATGACTGGGTGGCCAAGCACACCTCCAACTCAATCATCAAGTTTGCAGACGACACAAAAGTAGTAGGCTTGATTACCAACAATGACAAGAGCCAACATGGAGGAGGTGAGGGCTCTGGGAGTGTGGTGCCAGGAAAATAACCTCTCACTCAATGTCAACAAAACAACGGAGATGATCTTGGACTTCAGGAAACAGCAGAGGGTGCACCCTCCTATCCACATCGACGGGACCGCAGTGGAGAAGGTGGAAAGCTTCAAGTTCCTTGGCGTACACATCACTGACAAACTGAAATGGTCCACCCACACAGACAGTGTGGTGAAGAAGGCGCAACAGAGCTACTTCAACATCAGGAGGCTGCCATTTGGCTTGGCCTAAAACCCTCACAAACTTTTACAGATGCACAATTGAGAGCATCCTGTCGAGCTGTATCACTGCCTGGTACAGCAACTGCACCGCCCGCAACCACAGGGCTCTCCAGAGGGTGGTGCGGTCTGCCCAACGCATTACCGGGGGCAAACTACCTGCCCTACAGGACACCTACAGCCCCCGATGTTACAGGAAGGCCAAAAAGATCATCAAGGACATCAACCACCCGAGCCACGGCCTGTTCACCCCGGTGTCATCCAGAAGGCGAGGTCAGTACAGGTGCATCAAAGCTGGGACCGAGAGACTAAAAAACAGCTTCTATCTCAAGGCCATCAGACTGTTAAATAGCCATCACAAGCACATTAGAGAATGCTGCTTATAGACATTGACTAGAAATCACTGGCCACTTTAATAAATGGAACACTAGTCACTTTAATAATGTTTACATATCTTGCACTACTCATCTCATATGTATATACTGCATTCTATTCTATAGTATTCTACTGTATCTTAGTCTATGCCGCCCTGTCATTGCTCATCCATCATGTATATATTCTTAATTCCATTCCTTACTTAGATTTGTGTGTATTGGGTATATGTTGGGAAATTGTTGGATATTACTTGTTAGATATTACTGCACTGTCGGAGCTAGAAGCACAAGCATTTCGCTACACCCGCAATAACGTCTGCTAAACAAGTGTATGTGACCAATACAATTTGATTTGATTTGGTCTCGGGCTGGACAGGAAACAGGAATTCAGGAACGCGCATCCCATCTAGGCGCGCTCCCGGTTGATTTTCACAGAATGGAGCAGTGAGCCAGTTACCAAGCTAAGGAGTCGGTAACGGCGGTGAAAACCGTTCACTTCTGAAGACCCACCGACTGAAAGCACAATATTGCCTTGACACCCTGATTTGCGACACTGTTACTTATTTTCTCGATACATTTAAGCCTACCAGTTTTACATTGGATACCGAGGAAAACAGTCTGGATTTGTGACAGTAAGTAGCCGCTTGCTTTCTCTCTCGTTAAAGCCACCTTTATTTTCTAGCTAGATTTCTCGCGCTGCATTTGCTAAATGTCCTCACATTTACATTGGATTTATTGAATGCTGATCAGTTAACATTCCGTACAATTTTTTATTTTACGCTATTATATCGCATTACCACATCAGGCTACCGTGATTAACCTACATTTCTACAGCGGTGAAATCTTGAGACATTTGGAAACACAAAAATGGCACATTTGAATGCAAGAATAAAGATGGGTTTATCGCCAGGCCGAACATGCACTGGGAGACTAGGCTATAGTGTTCATGCATTCAGCAGATTAGAATTGAAGGCGTCTGCAGCTGGCAAAGACGTTTTCAGGCTAAATTGAATATGCGGTGTCTGCCGCAGGAGGGACAAGCACAGGGAGAAAGCCGTGGATGGTTCCCTGCCTGTGAACACTATTGCCGGGGAGAATAATGGCAAATAAAGGCTTCCATTTAGTAGCCTAGCCCTAACGTTAATTGGGAACATGTACCAGTTTTTGTCTCCCATTAATCTAAGTTCTTAATTAGTCATACTCAAATGATCAAGGCGTGGCGAGGCATTGATATGGGCGTGTTCTCGTTCCAGCGTTTAATTTTTGTGGATTTGACACCCTATAATTTCCAAATTCTCTCATCGCAGCACTGTTTGGTTCATGTTGGACGCAATGCCGAAAAGGCCACACTATTCATCTTTCCAAAATATCAGGCTGGTTTAGTGGTTAAGAGAGCCACGGTAGCGATGTTACGGGGGGCCTCATCCTGACGATAGGCCTGTCTGATGTATAGACGAGCATCCCCCGGTAAATGATGACGTAGATAGGGCTGGGTTGACTGTTTATCTCGGTGTCACACCGTCTCTCCACTGCACCGCTCCGCACCGGATGTCTAACCGCAAGGGAATGAGTTCTCTTTGATAATCCGCGATATTCCCAAACCAACACCTGGCAGTTGTAATGTCATTATGGAGTAGCCTAATCGCACAAATGGTTGTTTATTGGCTGAACGGGGTTTAATGTCATAAACATATTACTCTGTAGATTAAGGGGCATTCTACACCCTAATCTCTGCATCTGCTGAACCCAGCTTTTACAGGAGGCCAGAGAGTATAGGCCCATACCATGACCATCTACTGGCACAGCTGTGCTGGATTTTAGTTGGTGTTGGATGCAGTGAGGAACCTCTGCGGTGTTGCAGTCAGCCAGTGTGAATATTTGCTATTTGTGTCCTCATTCCTTTGTCAGGTAGGGTAGACAAAGCTCTGTATCAAATAGGCCTACATACATCAGTGTACGTCGGGGCATGGACTCTACAAGGTGTTTTAAAGCGTTCTACAGGGATGCTGGCCCATGTTGACTCCAACGCTTCCCACAGTTGTGCCAAGTTTGCTGGATGGCCTTTGGGTGGTGGGACCATTCTTGATACACACGGGAAACTGTTGAGCGTGAAAAACCCAGCAGTGTTGCAGTTCTTGACACAAACCGATGCGCCTGGCACCTACTACCATACCCCGTTCAAAGGCACCTAAATATTTTGTCATGCCCATTCACCCTCTGAATGACACACATACACAATCCGTGTCTCAATTGTCTTAAGGTTTAAAAATCCTTCTTTAACCGGTCTCCTCCCCTTCATCTACACTGACTGAAGTGGATTTAACAAGTGACATCATTAAGGGATCACAGCTTCCACCTGGATTCACCTGGTCAGTCTCTGTCATGGAAAGAGCAGTTGTTCCTAATGTTTTGTACACTCAGTGTATTTATTAGGTAGGTCCATATAGGGCTGGCACAATTACCGTAAAACCGTGCAACCGAAGGTTATGGATGAAGACAGTCATGAAAATAAAATAACCATCATAACCATAAAAAAAAAAAAAAAAGTTTTTGTTTTTCGGAACGAACATCTGACTTAAGACGGGATGGCCGGGGATTGGTGCGGTTGAGTCTGTTTTCTGCCGTAACATGAACTCTTAACAATGTGATGAAACTGTTGCTAATTTCCATGGTAATGTAGAATGTTAATTCAAATGATGTTAACTGATGTGGCTCATGCAATGGAATGTATTTGTTTTGTAATGTCAGTTGAGTTCATTCAACAAATCACAGCACATTATATTAGCACTTCCTGTTTTGTACTTCCTGCTTTGCCCCCCATGGGTACACTCGCAATGGCTGTCAGTCCACCCACTATGCCGTCATTGAATTGAACGGGGATGCCTCTTCTATTCATTCTTTCTATGGCAGCCCCATGCAGTCGGGAGCGGAGGAGAGAAGAAAATGTGTATTTAAAAAGAGACTTTTGAGACAGAGGGGGAAACTCCCAACAGGCATTTGTCATCAAGTGAGTAATCCGAAGTTCTGTGGCATCCTTCCATCCTCATCTGAAACACCTGGTTTCTGCGGTGGTAGTGTGGAGGGGTCAGGTGAGGGGTTCTATAGGCGTCTAGCTTTTAGTGATGTCCCAAATGGCACCAGGGCCCATAGGGGAACTACAGTTTGTAGGAAATAGGGTGCCATTTGGGATGTCCTTACTGCAGGTCTAGGTTGGTGTGTTGTGTACATTTTAAACGTAATTTCTCTGAACCCTGAAACCTCCCTGGGTTGGGGTTACTGCCAGGACAGGCCTGTGGATGGAGAATACTTTTCCCTTCAGGACGTTCCTCTTTTTTTCTCCTGGGCTAGACAAAGTAGGGTGCCAAGTCCTGAGCTGGGAACCTTGTGATCATTCTTAGAACAGTGATGTTGTTAGTCCTTTACACTGGCCGATATGGAAAGGCCTACATCGAAATGTTTCTTATGGAAGAAAATATGAAATGCGTAACCACGGTAGCAATTGGAAAGGGAACAATTAGGAGATTGTGGGAAAATCGAAGACACATCAGTTAGCCTGACACAGGACTGAATCCGAACATTACACTGTTGATTTGATGTGCATTTGCCATTTACTGTACTTTTCACTGCATTTTTAAAATAACAAAATCTGAAAATACTCTGGATACATTCAGTAAGATAAGAATATTCCTGGAACATGTGGGGTAGGTGCAACATAAGACAAGTGAGAGGACTAACTTGTGTCTCACACCTCTCCTAAGTCTGCACAGATCCTAAGCCATTTCAATACACTTTTTAAGACTCAAAGAGTCTTCAACTATAAGGTGTTTTTTTTTTTGAGCTCTCCTAGCTGTGATGTTAAGGAACTAGAGCAAGCACACTGGTAGTTTAGTTTGGAGCACAACCCTGCATCCCCGCCATCACACAACACAATCCAAAATCAGTCCATTATAAATCACAATCTGGGTCAGGCGGGCGTCATTTATTTGAAAGCTAGTTCTATTGCCAACATGACTCTCTCTTAAGTTATAAAATACGATCTTAGTGTTAGGCTTTCACAAGGCAATTCAGAGAAATGGATCGTCATTTTTGATGCTCATAGAAAGCAGTCACGTTTGCATTCAGGTGTGTGTGTGTCCCCGAGGCTACATTTCTTCACAATAGACAAACAGGCTCATTCTGTTCATTCTTCCCAGGGTATGACGCCATGTCGTCTTGGAACCGTACATCAAATACAGTGATCATAAACGTTGACATTATATATGACATGAGGTTTATGATATGGAAATGTGAAGTGCACATTTGGACTCACTGGAGTTTGGCTTGCTCGTATGACATCAAAGTGGTATTTATTATAATCCTCAACGTCTCATCTTTAAAAATAAATTGAGTCGTCTTAATTTAACAGCATTTCCCTCACTCAGTCAACAAAACATTTGCTAAAGTTGCCCAGTTAGACGGTGGGATGGGGGGGCAACTTCCTGTCACGTGCAGTGCTTAAGTTTATAACGTCTGTCAGTCAAAACCCATACAGAGCTGTGAAGCACAGAGAGAGGTCTGCCAGTCAAAACCCATACAGAGCTGTGAAGAACAGAGAGAGGTCTGTCAGTCAAAACCCATACAGAGCTGTGAAGCACAGAGAGAGGTCTGCCAGTCAAAACCCATACAGAGCTGTGAAGAACAGACCCAGAGGTCTGCCAGTCAAAACCCATACAGAGCTGTGAAGTACAGAGAGAGGTCTGTCAGTCAAAACCCATACAGAGCTGTGAAGCACAGAGAGAGGTCTGCCAGTCAAAACCCATACAGAGCTGTGAAGCACAGAGAGAGGTCTGTCAGTCAAAACCCATACAGAGCTGTGAAGGACAGACCCAGAGGTCTGTCAGTCAAAACCCATACAGAGCTGTGAAGCACAGAGAGAGGTATGTCAGTCAAAACCCATACAGAGCTGTGAAGGACAGAGAGAGGTCTGTCAGTCAAAACCCATACAGAGCTGTGAAGCACAGAGAGAGGTCTGTCAGTCAAAACCCATACAGAGCTGTGAAGCACAGAGAGAGGTCTGCCAGTCAAAACCCATACAGAGCTGTGAAGCACAGAGAGAGGTCTGCCAGTCAAAACCCATACAGAGCTGTGAAGCACAGACCCAGAGGTCTGCCAGTCAAAACCCATACAGAGCTGTGAAGCACAGAGAGAGGTCTGTCAGTCAAAACCCATACAGAGCTGTGAAGAACAGACCCAGAGGTCTGTCAGTCAAAACCCAGACAGAGCTGTGAAGAACAGACCCAGAGGTCTGATGTCATGTTTAGCTTGTTACTGTACAGCCCACTGCGTTCCAATAACATTCCCTCTTCGTAGCATTCCGCTGTGGTGATCAGTGGTTTTGGTTCAGCTGACCCTTGGCTTAGTGGCAGCAGCTGCTGTAGTCATTCCAGAGCTGAGCCAGCCCACCCAGACCCTGTGCTGCCCTTCCTCCCAGGACCGACTCCAGAGAAACCTCCTACACACTGGAGAAACTCGGAAGAATGACGATACATGAACGACGACATTTCATTATAAAGTCAGCTAAGTCACCTGATCGCTAGCTCTCTTGATTGTCGAGGAACTGTGATACTGAAGTAGTTGGCTATCTGATGTGAAGTCTACACGGTCTTGTTGAGATGCAGAGTACATGCTTGTTTTAAGAAAGCCACTCTGAGCTTAGAAAGCCACAGAGTTCTTCATCCCACAGCTTTTCCTACCGCACCCGCCTGCTCCCGCTGGGTTTTCGTCAGACTCTCACCTCACTCCCACAGGAAAGGGTCCCGAACCCGCCCGCAGGAAAGGGTCCCGAACCCGACCGCAGGAAAGGGTCCCGAACCCGACCGCAGGAAAGGGTCCCGAACCCGACCGCAGGTCCCGCAAATGTTATTTTAGGCGTGTGTGATGCAGCTCGCTTTGCTGCCATGGTCCCAGCAATTATTGTGGCCTAAAGGCAATATCAAAATGGGCGGAAATAACTCAATAAATAGGTTTAATTACCGAGGTTCTCACTTGGCCCATTTTATATTAGGCTATGGGTGTTACTGGGATATATCAGCCAATAGGCTAGATGTAGAAAGAGAGTTGGAGTGAGAACGGACACGTGCACTTTCTCTTGAGCTACGTCGTGCATAATATAGCCTACCTTCATAGGAGCGGGACGATTTGCAGGCAAATATGGGTGATCAATATTTCTAGGTAATGATGTAGGCCTAAACTGTAGCTTAATCATATTTGGGAAGTACATTTCTCTGGAAAGATAACTGCCCCCTTGCTTCTCCGCCCATGCATGTATCCGTGCTCCTACATCTGCATTGCTTGCTGTTTGGGGTTTTAGGCTGGGTTTCTGTATAGCACTTTGTGACGTCTGCTAATGTAAAAAGGGTTTTATAAATGAATTTGATTGATATCCTACTCTATTTAATAGAGCACACAGAGGAGAGGTAGGCTACTGACCTTGAAGCCGGAAGAATGATGACCGCAGACACTTCCTCTTATGTTTTGCGTAGCCTATAGCCTATCATTTTTAGGAGCGGTTGATTTTCAGGCAGAGACGACGTTTGTGCCTTTTCCTTTTCAATAATGATAGATTTTTTTGGTTGCACCACGACTCGCGTTGGTTGACCTCCACTGCTTTCCAGGATCAATATTTATTTCCATTACTGTAATAAACTGTAGCCTAATGATATATAAGTCGATTTTAATGGAAAGATGAACCGTGATTCTCTGCATTTAAGACTACACATGTAGCTATAGGCGCACTTGAACTAACTAGGAGAGGAGAGGAGAGGGGCTCCTGAACTAACTAGGAGAGGAGAGGAGAGGGGAGGGGCTCCTGAACTAACTAGGAGAGGAGAGGAGAGGGGAGGGGCTCCTGAACTAACTAGGAGAGGAGAGGAGAGGGGAGGGGCTCCTGAACTAACTAGGAGAGGAGAGGAGAGGGGCTCCTAAACTAACTAGGAGAGGAGAGGAGAGGGGCTCCTAAACTAACTAGGAGAGGAGAGGAGAGGGGCTCCTGAACTAACTAGGAGAGGAGAGGAGAGGGGCTCCTGAACTAACTAGGAGAGGAGAGGAGAGGGGCTCCTAAACTAACTAGGAGAGGAGAGGAGAGGAGAGGGGCTCCTGAACTAACTAGGAGAGGAGAGGGGCTCCTGAACTAACTAGGAGAGGAGAGGAGAGGAGAGGAGAGGAGAGGAGAGGGGCTCCTAAACTAACTAGGAGAGGAGAGGAGAGGGGCTCCTAAACTAACTAGGAGAGGAGAGGAGAGGGGCTCCTAAACTAACTAGGAGAGGAGAGGGGAGGGGCTCCTAAACTAACTAGGAGAGGAGAGGGGCTCCTGAACTAACTAGGGAGAGGAGAGGAGAGGGGCTCCTGAACTAACTAGGAGAGGAGAGGAGAGGAGAGGGGCTCCTAAACTAACTAGGAGAGGAGAGGAGAGGGGCTCCTAAACTAACTAGGAGAGGAGAGGAGAGGGGCTCCTAAACTAACTAGGAGAGGAGAGGAGAGGAGAGGGGCTCCTGAACTAACTAGGAGAGGAGAGGGGCTCCTGAACTAACTAGGAGAGGAGAGGAGAGGAGAGGAGAGGAGAGGGGCTCCTAAACTAACTAGGAGAGGAGAGGAGAGGGGCTCCTAAACTAACTAGGAGAGGAGAGGGAGGGGCTCCTAAACTAACTAGGAGAGGAGAGGAGAGGAGAGGGGCTCCTGAACTAACTAGGAGAGGAGAGGAGAGGGGCTCCTGAACTAACTAGGAGAGGAGAGGGGCTCCTGAACTAACTAGGAGAGGAGAGGAGAGGAGAGGAGAGGGGCTCCTAAACTAACTAGGAGAGGAGAGGAGAGGGGCTCCTAAACTAACTAGGAGAGGAGAGGGGAGGGGCTCCTGAACTAACTAGGAGAGGAGAGGAGAGGAGAGGGGCTCCTGAACTAACTAGGAGAGGAGAGGGGCTCCTGAACTAACTAGGAGAGGAGAGGAGAGGGGCTCCTAAACTAACTAGGAGAGGAGAGGGGAGGGGCTCCTGAACTAACTAGGAGAGGAGAGGAGAGGGGCTCCTGAACTAACTAGGAGAGGAGAGGAGAGGGGCTCCTGAACTAACTAGGAGAGGAGAGGAGAGGAGAGGGGCTCCTGAACTAACTAGGAGAGGAGAGGAGAGGGGCTCCTGAACTAACTAGGAGAGGAGAGGAGAGGAGAGGGGCTCCTGAACTAACTAGGAGAGGAGAGGAGAGGGGAGGGGCTCCTAAACTAACTAGGAGAGGAGAGGAGAGGGGCTCCTAAACTAACTAGGAGAGGAGAGGGGAGGGGCTCCTAAACTAACTAGGAGAGGAGAGGGGCTCCTGAACTAACTAGGAGAGGAGAGGAGAGGGGCTCCTGAACTAACTAGGAGAGGAGAGGAGAGGAGAGGGGCTCCTAAACTAACTAGGAGAGGAGAGGAGAGGGGCTCCTAAACTAACTAGGAGAGGAGAGGAGAGGGGAGGGGCTCCTGAACTAACTAGGAGAGGAGAGGAGAGGAGAGGGGCTCCTGAACTAACTAGGAGAGGAGAGGAGAGGAGAGGGGCTCCTGAACTAACTAGGAGAGGAGAGGAGAGGGGAGGGGCTCCTAAACTAACTAGGAGAGGAGAGGAGAGGGGAGGGGCTCCTAAACTAACTAGGAGAGGAGAGGAGAGGGGCTCCTAAACTAACTAGGAGAGGAGAGGGGAGGGGCTCCTAAACTAACTAGGAGAGGAGAGGAGAGGGGCTCCTAAACTAACTAGGAGAGGAGAGGGGAGGTGCTCCTAAACTAACTAGGAGAGGAGAGGAGAGGAGAGGGGCTCCTAAACTAACTAGGAGAGGAGAGGAGAGGGGAGGGGCTCCTGAACTAACTAGGAGAGGAGAGGAGAGGAGAGGGGCTCCTGAACTAACTAGGAGAGGAGAGGAGAGGAGAGGAGAGGGGCTCCTGAACTAACTAGGAGAGGAGAGGAGAGGGGAGGGGCTCCTAAACTAACTAGGAGAGGAGAGGAGAGGGGAGGGGCTCCTAAACTAACTAGGAGAGGAGAGGAGAGGGGAGGGGCTCCTAAACTAACTAGGAGAGGAGAGGGGAGGGGCTCCTAAACTAACTAGGAGAGGAGAGGAGAGGGGCTCCTAAACTAACTAGGAGAGGAGAGGAGAGGGGCTCCTGAACTAACTAGGAGAGGAGAGGGGCTCCTGAACTTTAAGCAGTGAATGATGAGTGAATTGTGCGACAGCGGTGCTTTTAATACAATAAATTGGCTAATGCAAAACAGGAATATGACTGTTTACTAATAGCCGAATCTGCGGGACAAAAAACATTTTAATCTCAATTGTCTGTCAGACTGCGCCGCAATGATCTCTGTCGGGGCCTGCAGCCCTCGACCACTCAGCTGTTGGGGAGTCTGAGGTAGTTCTCATTAAAGCTGCTTTCATCTTGCCAACCAATCCCAGATGCCAGTTGGCAGTTTAGTTTTTTGAAGGGGATCCTCAAAGTAGCCCTTCTCTCTCTCGCTCTCTCTCTCTCTTCTCTCGCTCTCTCTCTCTCTTCTCTCGCTCTCTCTCTCTCTCGCTCTCTCTCTAGCTCTCTCTCTCTCTCCCTCTCTCTCGCTCTCTCTCTCTCTCTCTCTCTCTCTCTTCTCTCGCTCGCTCTCTCTTCTCTCGCTCTCCTCGCTCTCGCTCTCGCTCTCTCTCTCTCTCTCTCTCTCTCTCTCTCTCTCTCTCTCTCTCTCTCTCTCTCTCTTCTCAACTCTCTGTCTGTCTGTCTCTCTCTCTCCCACTCCGCTCTCATCTACATGAAAACACTGACTTGAAATGTGTGGTATTTATATGCCTGTTACAGACTGTTCTAAAGGTCTCTGCTTCCAACTATGATTGTGGTGTTTCTGTGTGGTTGAACCTAACTTGAGTTGGCCTGTAGTTTTATCTGTAAGAGAAAGACTCACTGATTCACTCACTGACTCACACACTGACTCACTGATTCACTCACTGACTCACACACTGACTCACTGATTCACTCACTGACTCACACACTGACTCACTGATTCACTCACTGACTCACTGACTCACACACTGACTCACTGATTCACTCACTGATTCACACACTGACTCACTGATTCACTCACTGACTCACTGACTCACTCACGTTGGGTTTGGTGTGTGAGTCGTCTGTGTTGGGTTGGAGATGAAAAGCGTAAACACCCTCTTATCTAGTGTTGTTTGAAAATCAACTGTACCACCCACACCAGAGGAATAGCCTGTGTGTGTGTGTTCATTTGTATTTTAGGATGTCATGAGACTGAGCAGTCATGCACACGTAGCCAGAGTGAAGGTTTTTATTATGGAATAGACAGGAGGTCATTATAAACAGGTTTCCCGTCCCCGTCACTTGTAAAACATTACAGACAGAAGCACAGTTAGTTTGACTTCGAGGGACACTTAAAAGGTCATAGGATACGTCCCAAATGGCTCCCTATATCAGGGGTGGGAAACCCTGTTCCTGTACCCTATTCCCTATATCAGGGGTGGGAAACCCTGTTCCTGTACCCTATTCCCTATATCAGGGGTGGGAAACCCTGTTCCTGTACCCTATTCCCTATATCAGGGGTGGGAAACCCTGTTCCTGTACCCTATTCCCTCTATCAGGGGTGGGAAACCCTGTTCCTGTACCCTATTCCCTATATCAGGGGTGGGAAACCCTGTTCCTGTACCCTATTCCCTCTATCAGGGGTGGGAAACCCTGTTCCTGTACCCTATTCCCTATATCAGGGGTGGGAAACCCTGTTCCTGTACCCTATTCCCTATATCAGGGTGGGAAACCCTGTTCCTGTACCCTATTCCCTATATCAGGGGTGGGAAACCCTGTTCCTGTACCCTATTCCCTCTATCAGGGGTGGGAAACCCTGTTCCTGTACCCTATTCCCTATATCAGGGGTGGGAAACCCTGTTCCTGTACCCTATTCCCTCTATCAGGGGTGGGAAACCCTGTTCCTGTACCCTATTCCCTCTATCAGGGGTGGGAAACCCTGTTCCTGTACCTTATTCCCTATATCAGGGGTGGGAAACCCTGTTCCTGTACCCTATTCCCTATATCAGGGGTGGGAAACCCTGTTCCTGTACCCTATTCCCTATATCAGGGGTGGGAAACCCTGTTCCTGTACCCTATTCCCTCTATCAGGGGTGGGAAACCCTGTTCCTGTACCCTATTCCCTATATCAGGGGTGGGAAACCCTGTTCCTGTACCCTATTCCCTCTATCAGGGGTGGGAAACCCTGTTCCTGTACCCTATTCCCTCTATCAGGGGTGGGAAACCCTGTTCCTGTACCCTATTCCCTCTATCAGGGGTGGGAAACCCTGTTCCTGTACCCTATTCCCTATATCAGGGGTGGGAAACCCTGTTCCTGTACCCTATTCCCTCTATCAGGGGTGGGAAACCCTGTTCCTGTACCCTATTCCCTATATCAGGGGTGGGAAACCCTGTTCCTGTACCCTATTCCCTATATCAGGGTGGGAAACCCTGTTCCTGTACCCTATTCCCTATATCAGGGGTGGGAAACCCTGTTCCTGTACCCTATTCCCTATATCAGGGGTGGGAAACCCTGTTCCTGTACCCTATTCCCTATATCAGGGGTGGGAAACCCTGTTCCTGTACCCTATTCCCTCTATCAGGGGTGGGAAACCCTGTTCCTGTACCCTATTCCCTATATCAGGGGTGGGAAACCCTGTTCCTGTACCCTATTCCCTCTATCAGGGGTGGGAAACCCTGTTCCTGTACCCTATTCCCTATATCAGGGGTGGGAAACCCTGTTCCTGTACCCTATTCCCTATATCAGGGGTGGGAAACCCTGTTCCTGTACCCTATTCCCTATATCAGGGGTGGGAAACCCTGTTCCTGTACCCTATTCCCTCTATCAGGGGTGGGAAACCCTGTTCCTGTACCCTATTCCCTCTATCAGGGGTGGGAAACCCTGTTCCTGTACCCTATTCCCTATATCAGGGGTGGGAAACCCTGTTCCTGTACCCTATTCCCTCTATCAGGGGTGGGAAACCCTGTTCCTGTACCCTATTCCCTATATCAGGGGTGGGAAACCCTGTTCCTGTACCCTATTCCCTATATCAGGGGTGGGAAACCCTGTTCCTGTACCCTATTCCCTCTATCAGGGGTGGGAAACCCTGTTCCTGTACCCTATTCCCTCTATCAGGGGTGGGAAACCCTGTTCCTGTACCCTATTCCCTCTATCAGGGGTGGGAAACCCTGTTCCTGTACCCTATTCCCTATATCAGGGGTGGGAAACCCTGTTCCTGTACCCTATTCCCTATATCAGGGGTGGGAAACCCTGTATCTGGAGTGCTGCAGCTACTGCAGGATTTTGTTCCAACTAGGCACCACACCTGACAGACGGAGCTGCTTGATTGGTCTTCCAGGTCAGTTAAAATCAACACACCACGTCTTCCAGGTCAGTTTATCCAAAGCACCAGGTCTTCCAGGTCAGTCAAATCCAAAACATGAAGTGCCTGCTAACATTACAGCGTTGTGTTAGGCATTTGTTTAATTTACATTTTTCCCAGGACCAGGCTCCTCCTATCCTAGATAGTTCACTACTTTTTGACCAGGTCCCATGAGGGAATATATAGGATATAGTAGGGGTGTGAACGTTTACATTAAGAAAAAATTCCTAACCTTCCACAACATTATAATAATAATAATAATAATATGCCATTTAGCAGACGCTTTTATCCAAAGCGACTTACAGTCATGCGTGCATACATTTTTGTTTATGGGTGGCCCCGGGGATCGAACCCACTACCCTGGCGTTACAAGCGCCGTGCTCTACCAATTGAGCTACAGAGGATGCAGTTATCATAAAACTACCACTAATGGGTGCGGATGATCATAAAGGGAAAAATACTAATTTAACAAATGCTTAACGCAACAATGCTGTGACGTTAGTAGGAGATGTGCATCTTTCAAATGATTTTGAAGCTGTCAAACTATCCTAAATAAGTGACAAGCTACATGCTGTTTATCAGAGCAGTGCCTAATGTCTTTAGCTAGCTAATACTCCATCCCTGAGTTTCGGTGAAGCTAGCTAGCAGCAAACGGGCTACGGCAAGGTAAACCAGCTGATGCAATCACTGGTGACCGATACACTTCTTGCCCATATTTTGTAGATTAGAGATGCCTTTTTGTTTTTAACAACTTACTCACTGCGCCTGTGTCTGCCCAAGTGTCTGTGTTTCATAGCGAGTGATTCAAGCGGAAGACGATGCTCGTGAATTTGATTTTTAGAATTTTGGAATATTGATAAGTGGCAGTCGGGACGTCGATTGCGCATCATTTCAATGCTCATTTTGGCCCAAACTCTTGCAGACTCGAGTGATCACTGTCGAACACAACGGCAAGTGGCCACTCGATAAAGAGCTTAGGGGCCAAGTGTTGGGTATGAGATTCAGCCTACGAATGTGGTAGATAGACCTGAATTGCCTCCTAGTGGTCATACTAAATAGGACCACCTTATGCAATAGGACCATATCCTGCATTGTGAATTCATGTGGAATTTTATGAATTTTCGTATATCGTTTTAACAGAAAACCGATAATTGCCATTTTAAACGTTAAGATATTTTTTTTACATTTGTCACATCCCTAGGAAACAGGGTTCCATTTCGCACACACTCCGTTATACACTGAACAAAAATATAAACACAACAATTTCAACGATTTTACTGAGTTACAGTTCATATAAGGAAATCGGTCAATTAAAATAATTTCATTAGGCCCTAATCTATGGATTTCAGATGACTGGGCAGGGGCGTAGCCATGGGTGGGCCTGGGAGGGCATAGGGCCACCCACTGGGGAGCAAGGCCCAGCCAATCAGAATTTATTTCCCCACAAAAATGATTTATTACACACAGAAATACTTCCTTAGTTTCATCAGCTGTAAGGATGGCTGGTCTCATATGATCCCGCAGGGGAAGAAGCCGGATGTGGAGGTCATGTGTTGGTGTGGTTACACGTGGTCTGCGGTTGTGAGGCCGGTTGGACGTACTGCCAAGTTCTCTAAAACGACGTTGGAGGAGGCTTATGGTAGAGAACTGAACATTCAATTCTCTGGCAACAGCTCTGGTGGACATTCCTTCAGTAAGCATGCCAATTGCACGCTCCCTCAATATTCGAGAGATCTGTAGCATTGTGTTGTGTGACAAAACTACACATTTTAGTGTCCTTTTATTATCCCCAGCACAAGGTGCACCTGTGTAATGATCATGCTGTTTAATCATCTTCTTGATATGCCACACCTATCAGGTGGATGGATTATCTTGGCAAAGGAGAAATGCTCACTGACAGGGATGTAATCAAATTTGTGCACCAAATTTGAGCAAAATAAGATTTGTGTTCGTATGGAACATTTCTGGGATCTTTTATATCAGCTCATGAAACATGGGACCAACACTTTACATGTTGCGTTTTATATTTTAGTTCAGTATAGAAGGACAGTTAGAGGGAGACTGCCTTTCTTCCTACTGGTCTGGGGATCAATCGTATTTTCTCTCAGAACACCCTAAAACAGAGGGGTCAGAGGTGATGCTTCCATATGGAGGGAAATGTCACAAGAACATTCTAGCCACAGTGTCAAATGTCTGACAGTCGTCTCTTTTATGAGACGCTGAGGGCTAGCTAGCTATGGACAGACTGACTGAGACGGCTCGTTTCAAAACCATTCATACTGGCTCCGTCTTTGTACTTAACAAAACCATGTTAGCCAGAATCTACCGGAGCTGAGATGTCTTCCTGTAAATGTTTGGTTGATGCTGCTGTTAGCCAGCCACTAAGCAAGTTTTGTGGTAAATGCTTCTGCTGCTGTTAGCCAAAAGGCAGTGAGTCTAAGTTTGTCTCTGTGGTTGTTTGAGGCTGCTAGCAAACCAACAGCCTCTGCATTTGGCTCCGTTGTAAATGCTGGATTGTATTCGTCAGGAATGAAATGGAAGCAAATGGGGGAATTAGGGCGAGACTACTTTACCTTCCCTAATTTCCATTTTCCATTGCAAAACGTTTTGCTACATTTGGTCCTAATGATTACGACCCTAGTTGAAGCTGCTAGCCAACCAATGGGCTCTGAGTTAGGCTCTGTGGGCGACCTGCTGCTAGCCAACCAATGGGCTCTGAGTTAGGCTCTGTGGGCGACCTGCTGCTAGCCAACCAATGGGCTCTGAGTTAGGCTCTGTGGGCGACCTGCTGCTAGCCAACCAATGGGCTCGGAGTTAGGCTCTGTGGGCGACCTGCTGCTAGCCAACCAATGGGCTCGGAGTTAGGCTCTGTGGGCGACCTGTCTTACCCTGACCACTATACTGACCCTTTCAGAGAGTCTGTTCTGGCCAGCTGAGATACACAGCATCGAGCGGTAGATGGAACAAGGGGGAGAAAGAAAGAGAGAAGAGAAGAGGGGGAGAGGGGAGAAGAGGAGGGGGAGAGGGGAGAGCGAGGAGGGGGAGAGGGGAGAGGAGAGAGGGAGGAGAGGAGGGAGGGAGGAGAGGAGGGAGGAGAAGAGGGGGGGGAAGAGGAGGGGAGAGGGGGAGAGAAGAGAAGAGGGGGAGAGGGGAGAGAGAAGAGAAGAGGGGGAGGGGGAGAAGAGGAGGGGGAGAGGGGAGAGCGAGAAGGGGAGAGGAGAGAGGGAGGAGAGGAGGGAGGAGAAGAGGGGGGGAGAAGAGGGGGAGAGCGAGAAGGGGAGGGAGGAGAAGAGGGGGGAAGGGAGGGGGAGAAGAGGGGGGGGAGAAGAGGGGGGGGAGGAGAGGAATGTAATGTATTCACTTGGGCCTGATTCAGGCCTTTCTTATACACTTCTCAGTAGTTTGTATTCAAACTGAACTTATGCAGGAGCATAACAGGCTTTGCAGGCGTGGTTCCCTTGAATACATTTAATTCAACCGCTGAAGACCCTCCCACTTGCTGGTGAATTGTCTCGCTTCTCAGTCCTCTTCTGTCGCTCTACTCAGTCCTCTTCTGTCTCGCTACTCAGTCCTCTTCTGTCTCTCTACTCAGTCCTCTTCTGTCTCGCTACTCAGTCCTCTTCTGTCTCGCTACTCAGTCCTCTTCTGTCTCTCTACTCAGTCCTCTTCTGTCTCGCTACTCAGTCCTCTTCTGTCTCTCTACTCAGTCCTCTTCTGTCTCGCTACTCAGTCCTCTTCTGTCTCGCTACTCAGTCCTCTTCTGTCTCGCTACTCAGTCCTCTTCTGTCTCACTACTCAGTCCTCTTCTGTCTCGCTACTCAGTCCTCTTCTGTCTCTCTACTCAGTCCTCTTCTCTCACTTTTCAGTCCTCTTCTGTCTCGCTACTCAGTCCTCTTCCTTCTCTCTCTACTCAGTCGTAGCCTAAATCTTTTTAAATGGCAGGGAAAATGTGTGCTGTTGCCAGGTGTCTGTCTGAGAAACTGTGAAAATATGAGATTTCCTACATTTTCATCAGTATTGTTTCTATTAACTGCTTCTCCATCATTATCAGGAGGACTGACACACTGTGTCTCCACATACACTATTCAAGGAGACCCATCCGACTCCCACACCTGTCTGGGCAGGTGAGAGAAATCAGGAGACTCATCCGACTCCCACACCTGTCTGGGCAGGTGAGAGAAATCAGGAGCCTCATCCGACTCCCACACCTGTCTGGGCAGGTGAGAGAAATCAGGAGACTCATCCGACTCCCACACCTGTCTGGGCAGGTGAGAGAAATCAGGAGACCCATCCGACTCCCACACCTGTCTGGGCAGGTGAGAGAAATCAGGAGACCCATCCGACTCCCACACCTGTCTGGGCAGGTGAGAGAAACCAGGAGACCCATCCGACTCCCACACCTGTCTGGGCAGGTGAGAGAAATCAGGAGACCCATCCGACTCCCACACCTGTCTGGGCAGGTGAGAGAAATCAGGAGACCCATCCTACTCCCACACCTGTCTGGGCAGGTGAGAGAAATCAGGAGACCCATCCTACTCCCACACCTGTCTGGGCAGGTGAGAGAAATCAGGAGACCCATCCTACTCCCACACCTGTCTGGGCAGGTGAGAGAAATCAGGAGACTCATCCGACTCCCACACCTGTCTGGGCAGGTGAGAGAAATCAGGAGCCTCATCCGACTCCCACACCTGTCTGGGCAGGTGAGAGAAATCAGGAGACTCATCCGACTCCCACACCTGTCTGGGCAGGTGAGAGAAATCAGGAGACCCATCCGACTCCCACACCTGTCTGGGCAGGTGAGAGAAATCAGGAGACCCATCCGACTCCCACACCTGTCTGGGCAGGTGAGAGAAACCAGGAGACCCATCCTACTCCCACACCTGTCTGGGCAGGTGAGAGAAATCAGGAGACCCATCCGACTCCCACACCTGTCTGGGCAGGTGAGAGAAATCAGGAGACCCATCCGACTCCCACACCTGTCTGGGCAGGTGAGAGAAATCAGGAGACCCATCCGACTCCCACACCTGTCTGGGCAGGTGAGAGAAATCAGGAGACCCATCCTACTCCCACACCTGTCTGGGCAGGTGAGAGAAATCAGGAGACCCATCCTACTCCCACACCTGTCTGGGCAGGTGAGAGAAATCAGGAGACCCATCCGACTCCCACACCTGTCTGGGCAGGTGAGAGAAATCAGGAGACCCATCCGACTCCCACACCTGTCTGGGCAGGTGAGAGAAATCAGGAGACCCATCCGACTCCCACACCTGTCTGGGCAGGTGAGAGAAATCAGGAGACCCATCCGACTCCCACACCTGTCTGGGCAGGTGAGAGAAATCAGGAGACCCATCCTACTCCCACACCTGTCTGGGCAGGTGAGAGAAATCAGGAGACCCATCCGACTCCCACACCTGTCTGGGCAGGTGAGAGAAATCAGGAGACCCATCCGACTCCCACACCTGTCTGGGCAGGTGAGAGAAATCAGGAGACCCATCCGACTCCCACACCTGTCTGGGCAGGTGAGAGAAATCAGGAGACCCATCCTACTCCCACACCTGTCTGGGCAGGTGAGAGAAATCAGGAGACTCATCCTACTCCCACACCTGTCTGGGCAGGTGAGAGAAATCAGGAGACTCATCCGACTCCCACACCTGTCTGGGCAGGTGAGAGAAATCAGGAGACTCATCCTACTCCCACACCTGTCTGGGCAGGTGAGAGAAATCAGGAGACTCATCCTACTCCCACACCTGTCTGGGCAGGTGAGAGAAATCAGGAGACTCATCCTACTCCCACACCTGTCTGGGCAGGTGAGAGAAATCAGGAGACCCATCCGACTCCCACACCTGTCTGGGCAGGTGAGAGAAATCAGGAGACCCATCCGACTCCCACACCTGTCTGGGCAGGTGAGATAAATCAGGAGACCCATCCGAGTCCCACACCTGTCTGGGCAGGTGAGAGAAATCAGGAGACTCATCCTACTCCCACACCTGTCTGGGCAGGTGAGAGAAATCAGGAGACCCATCCGACTCCATAGGGTGCCATTCGAGACGCAGCCCTGCTCCCTCACCCACTGCCTCACCCACTGCCTCACCCACTCCCTCACCCACTCCCTCACCCACTCCCTCACCCACTCCCTCACCCACTCCCTAGAGCAGAGCAGAGCAGAGCACCAACAAAAAGATTCAATTTGCTTTTCAGAAAAGTTACAAAATCAGTGCTTTGGCTTTGTCCTAAACGACTTGCTCCATTGGAAGTAGACAGCATGAATCAGTCTCTGGTGACTCTCCTGTCCTGCCTGTCCAAGACAACCACTTGAGGTTTTATGATGGTGACACCTGTGTGTGTGTGTGTGTGTGTGTGTGTGTGTGTGTGTGTGTGTGTGTGTGTGTGTGTGTGTGTGTGTGTTTTCTCTCTCTAAATGTCAGTGCCAGGGTGTGTTGACCTGGCATGATGTCACAGTTCAGGATAAAGAGACGTGTGCCCAGTACCCAACACACCCTGGCTCTGACATTTAGAGCACGACAATACACACACACACACAGGAAGTACCAGTGACCCGCTCAATACGGAAGTGATCGCATGAAGTGAATGCTAAGCTACAGAACTATTATGCGTGCACAGACTGGAATATGTTCCACGATTCATCCCATAACATTCAGGAGTATATTAATAAGTGCATTGACGATGTTGTCCCCAAAGTGACCGTACGTACGTACCCCAACCAGAAGCCATGGATTACATGCAACATCCGCACTAAGCTAATGGCTGGAGCTGCCATTTTCAAGGAGCGGGATACTAATCAGGATGCTTATAAGAAATCCCGCTACGACTTCTGACGAGCCATCAAACAGTCAAAACATAAATCCAGGACTAAGATTGAATCCTACTAGGCCGGCTCTGACTCTCTTTAGATGTGGCAGGGCTTGCAAACTATCACAGATTACAACGGGAAACCCAACTGCGAGCTGCACAGTGACACGAGCCTACCAGATAAGCTAAATGCATTCTATGCTCGCTTCGAGGCAAGCAATACTGAACCATGCATGAGAGCACCAGCTGTTCCAGATGACTGGTTGATCTCGATTTCCATAGCCGATGTAAGACCTTTAAACAGGTTAACATTCGCAAGGCCGCGGGGCCAGACGGAATACCAGAACACGTACTCAGAGCATGCACTGACCAGCTGGCAAGTGTCTTCAATTACATTTTCAACATGTCCCTAACCCGGTCTGTAATACCAACTTGTTTTAATCAGACCACCATAGTCCCTGTGTCCAAGAACGCCAAGGTAACCTGCCTAAATGACTATCGCCCCATAGCACTCACATCTATAGCCATGAAATGCTTTGAAAGGCTGGTCATGGCTCACATCAACACCATCATCCCAACCACCCTGGGCCCACTCCAATTCTCATACTGCCCCAACAGATCCACAGATTATGCGATCTCTATTGCACTCCACACTGCCCTCACCCACCTGGACAAGAGGAATACCTATGTAATAATGCTGTAGTCCCCTCCAAGCTCATCACCAAGCTTAGGACCCTGGGACTGAACACCTCCCTCTGCAACTGGACCCTGGACTTCCTGACGGGCCTCCCCAGGGGGTGAGGGTAGGCAACAATACATCCTCCACTTTGACCAACACGGGGGCCCACCAGGGGTGTGTACTTAGTCCCGTCCTGTACTCTGTGTTTACCCACGATTGTGTGGCCGCGCACAACTCCAGCGCCATCATCAATTGGTAGGACTGATCACCGACAACGATGGGGCATTCTGTAAGGAGGTCAGTGGTGTTGGTGTATTTTAGGTTATATGGTGGTGTTGGTGTATTTTAGGTTATATGGTGGTGGTGGTGTATTTTAGGTTATGTGGTGGTGTTGGTGTATTTTAGGTTATATGGTAGTGTTGGTGTATTTTAGGTTATATGGTGGTGTATTTTAGGTTATGTGGTGGTGTTGGTGTATTTGAGGTTATATGGTGGTGTATTTTAGGTTATGTGGTGGTGTTGGTGTATTTGAGGTTATATGGTGGTGTATTTTAGGTTATGTGGTGGTGTTGGTGTATTTGAGGTTATATGGTGGTGCGTGTTTGCCATCATGCATTATGTTCTCTGTAGGTCTCGTGTCAAACTCATTCCACGGAGGGCCGAGTGTCTGCAGGTTTTCACTCCTCCTTGTACTTGATTGATGAATTAGTCACTAATTAGTAAAGAACTCCCCTCACCTGGTTGTTTAGGTCTTAATTGAAAGCAAAAAGCAAAAACCTGCAGACACTAGGCCCTCCATGGAATGAGTTTGACCCCCCTCTTCCCTAGATAGATACTGTCCTGCTGTAGGTCGTTTCATGGTGGGGTTAAGTAGAGTAAGAACCGTCACCCTTCCAGGGCAGAGCAGGTTGTCACCCTTCCAGGGCAGAGCAGGTTGAGGGTGAGAGATGGCTTCACTGTGTGATTCTCAGCTCTCCTCCCCTGCGGTCTACTCACCCTGCGCTGGCTCACTGTGTGATTCTCAGCTCTCCTCCCCTGCGGTCTATTCACCCTGCGCTGGCTCACTGTGTGATTCTCAGCTCTCCTCCCCTGCGGTCTACTCACCCTGCGCTGGCTCACTTTGGCAACTCCCTGGGATGTGTGTGTCGTCTGTCAGTGAGAAAGCTTCTCTGTCTGTTACTGTTAGGATTGTGTATGTGGGAAATTCCGCACCAATGGAATTACGCTGAGACACTTTAAAATGAATGCCAAACAAAAACCTGGTTTCAAAGTTTAACAAACCATCCAGCTCAATGCACATACAGTATATACTGTAGCTATCGGCTGTCAAGCTGTCTTTTTTTTTTCTTGTCTCCATTGCCATGGCCTTGAGTCTTCAGAGACTATGTCTGTCTGCTCCGTTTAGACAAAACATTGTGCAGACAGAGAAGGTCCTTAGAACATTCTGGTCTGTCGTGGTCTTGTTTGATGAATGTAGCGCACATACAGTACCAGTCAAGCATTTGGACACACCTACATTTCATATGGAAAGTTGAGAAATAAATATAGTAGGCCCAGCCTATAGAAAGCTGATGGGATCCTCCTCTTTTTAATAGAGGCCATCAAAACTCTGTTTTGTCATGCAATTGCAAAGCCTATAGCAATGTTGCTCAACAGGAACACTTATTTAACTCCATGTTATCAACCAGCTATGAGGAGCTGGCTCTCGCTGCGCAACAGGAACAGCCTATTCGCACAAACTCTGAATGCCAGGGCTCTCATGAAATGTTTGATTTGATTTTCGATTGCATTTGCATTAATATCTCAGCGTTAGATCTCTGCTTGCATTTAGACTCAAAGTGATCTCGACTCAGAAAAGGTTGGTGACCACTGTTCTAGAGTTTTCCCCTGTTAGTAAACACTATCAACGTTTCCCTTTACTGTGGCAACTGTGATCGAATCAACGCAATACTAGCCACCTTCAATGCAACATACTCAAACAAAACGAACTATGCAAGAGATTTTGTTGTAGGCAGAACGCATCGGAGTAGGATACTATAGTGCAGGACTCAGCACGTACTCTACACAGACTGGTGCCCCATAACCAATCAGAGCTGCAGTAGGCCTATGTGTAAATAGAACGTTGCCATATATGGGCCGTTCACTTTGAACTGGACTGTGTTTACAGCTGTGGTCCTGAGTAGATGCATTTGTTTTGAGATCAAAGCAAGAGTTTCATGTAGCCACGTGTGAACATTTTGTTCATATTCTTTGCTAGTTAGTGAGTTATTAGCCCAGTTATAGATCATTTGTAGTCAACAATGGGGGAGGGATTGCTTCATACAAGAGC
Organism: Coregonus clupeaformis; assembly: GCF_020615455.1. Taxonomy (NCBI): domain Eukaryota; kingdom Metazoa; phylum Chordata; class Actinopteri; order Salmoniformes; family Salmonidae; genus Coregonus; species Coregonus clupeaformis. Next base: position 277,761 of record NW_025533934.1, on the reverse strand, counting down.
ACAAAAAACTTGCATATTTCTAGACATCTTTGAAAAGTGAATCAGTTAAAGGCCTTTTTTTTTTTGTCTTAAAGGGGGTAGTGTTGTATTTTGAGACAGGCTTGAATAAGCTAAGTATCCAATAGGCAGAGGGTAGTATAATTTGTCTGATGCTCTGTAATAATGGTATAGGAATAATAATGCATTTTATTTTGCATCAAACAGCACAACAACATTTTCAGTCACCTCCTTGTCTGAAGGACTAGTGGATAAACGGGTTAATGCCAAGCCCTGCATGTTTTTATCAAACATCTCATGGAATGGAGGCCTAGATTGAACAGCACACATTGGCTGCTACTGTAGGCTGAACGATAGAACAGCTATTTCCATGTTAAAACGTTATGGGATGCATTTTCTCTATTGTTTTTGATGGTAGGCCACTCTGGTAGGCCTACATTATGATCAAATAGCCACAGCAGCTTACTTGGCCACTGTTAAAACCGTAACTTAAAGCGGGTACAGCCTCAGTGTTCACAGTAAACTCGCTGAAAGATGCACAGAATTTTCACAAAATTCAAGTTTGTGCTCAGCAGACCTGAAACTTGCTCAGTGCAGAAAACAATTTGAGGGAACATTGCACACCAGGGTTCGATACTGCATTGAATGTTGACTCAAACTTGGTTTTCCATACAAAGCGTTCCATTACAAAGGGAACCCACTTTTTGGTCGCTTTCCCATTTTAAAACATGATACAGTAACCCCTCAATAACGACTCTTCAACATCTCAAAAGGCGAGACTGACTACCCACTTGGCACAGATGTCAATTCAACGTCTATTCCACATTGGTTCAACGTAATTTCATTGAAATGACATGAAAACAACATTGATTCCACCAGTGTGTAACCCAGTGGGTAACTGCATTAGTGTGTTTGTGTCAGGAGCATGCTGTCTATTTAGTCAGGCAATGACCACGTTATTCTGACATGTTTTAGAATGTAAAAACAATGTGAATATGGATGCATAATGCCATTGGGTAGCATGCTGTATTCATAGTGGGACTTTTCTTTCTATAGCTGTTATGCCAATTAAATATGAAATGTAGGTCCTTAAATCACAATTAAGTGCTTGAAAAAGGCCTTGAAAGTCCTTGAATTTAACTTGCCAATGTCTGTATGTACCCTGTGTAGGCTACTTGCTCAGCCCCCAAATGAGAGATAAAATCACCTGATATTGAAATGATGCACGCATCATTTGCTTTCCTGTCAGATCTTGACCCAGGACAGTATTCTTTTTTTTGCATTCGGGCCAGTATCTTTCAGTTGCACTGTCTCTGTACTACTGCCAAATGTACCTGAATGTCGAGCCCTGCTGTGTGTGGTGCGTGGAGGACCTATACATTGAGTATACCAAACATTAGGAATACCTTCCTGATATTCAGTTGCACCCCTCCCCCCTTTTGCTCTCAGAACAGCCTCAGTTCGTCGGGGCATGGACTCTACAAGGTGTTGAAAGCGTTCTACAGGGATGCTGGCCCATGTTGACTCCAACGCTTCCCACAGTTGTTTGAAGTTGGATGGATGTCCATTGGGTGGTGGGACCATTCTTGATACACACGGGAAACTGTTGAGCGTGACAAACCCAAACCGATGCGCCTGGCACCTACTACCATACCCCGTTCAAAGGCACTTAAATCTTTTGTCTTGCCCATTCACCCTCTGAATAACAAACATACACCATACATGTCTCAATTGTCTCAAGGCTTAAAGATCCTTCTTTAACCTGTCTCCTCCCCCTTCATCTACACTGATTGAAGTGGATTTAACAAGTGACATCATTTAAGGCAGGGTTCTTCAATTCCGGTCCTGGAGGGCCGAAACACCTCTGTTTTTCATCCTCTCCTTCTAATCAGGGGCTAATTCAGACCTGGGACACCAGGTGAGTGAAATTAACTACCAGGTAGAAATAAAAAACAGAAGTGTTTCGGCCCTCCAGGACCGGAATTGAAGAACCCTGATTTAAGGGATCATAGTTTTCACCTGGATTCACTTGGTCAGTCTGTCATGGAAAGAGCAGGTGTTCTTAATGATAGCCTAACCTTTTTTGGGTAGATGGAAAGGCAATTAAAAGGTAACTACAAAGTAGCCTCTGCCTACCTGGCAGAATCATGATTATTTGCATCAATCCAGTGGCCATTTTGTTTTGAAAACTCAATCACAAGTGCACTACAGAAACACCGCTAGCCAAACACAACTGTCGGCTGGTGCGCACCTGAATTATTAAATGGTAACTACACTAAAAAAACAGACCTAAAAAAATTGTCCCCTAATGTGGTTTAAACGTCGTTGACTTAGAACATCAAATTGTGTTGTTTTTCTATTTAAAAGGGTGATTTTGACAGCGAAAATAAAAGAGGGAAATCAGTCCTTCTAGGATGTCCACTCTGACCGGAGTGGGTGGAAACGTGCTTTGGTGATGAAATGTCACATCCTTGTGTTATAAAATATATAAAACATATCATTAACATTATATTCCAAAAGTCAGATTTCCTAACCTTAATACATCCGATAATAAGAACCGAGCTCTGTTGACATTGCGGCTCAGGTTTCTCATAACAACTTTGAGGATTTTACATTTTGTGGTCATTTGTCTTCAAAGTTGATTCTGAGTGTCGCAATAAGCGAAATTAGCTTGACACAAGCTGAATTAAATGTAAAGGGCTTTGACATTTCAGAGAGACGCTTGTTTTTGTGAGTAATGTTCTATAAACAACATTAATTTGGAATTGATATGAAAAGCTTATATTAAACTATTAAAGTACTACATGTCATGTCTCAAAATCGATATCCATCTGACCTCCTATTGTTTTATGTCCTGCATAAAGGGAGCCTGTCAGGTAGCCAGTTGAAATATGACGAGTTCAAGGGGTAAGGGAGCCTGTCAGGTAGCCAGTTGAAATATGACGAGTTCAAGGGGAAAGGGAGCCTGTCAGGTAGCCAGTTGAAATATGACGAGTTCAAGGGGAAAGGGAGCCTGTCAGGTAGCCAGTTGAAATATGACGAGTTCAAGGGGAAAGGGAGCCTGTCAGGTAGCCAGTTGAAATATGACGAGTTCAAGGGGTAAGGGAGCCTGTCAGGTAGCCAGTTGAAATATGACTAGTTCAAGGGGAAGTGAGCCTGTCAGGTAGCCAGTTGAAATATGACGAGTTCAAGGGGTAGGTGAGCCTGTCAGGTAGCCAGTTGAAATATCAACTTACTTGAACAGTAATGTTCCGCCTTGAACAGTAATGTTCCGCCTTGAACAGTAATGTTCTGTTTTCAACAGTAATGTTCCGCCTTCAACAGTAATGTTCCGCCTTCAACAGTAATGTTCCGCCTTCAACAGTAATGTTCCGCCTTCAACAGTAATGTTCCGCCTTCAACAGTAATGTTCCGCCTTGAACAGTAATGTTCTGCCTTGAACAGTAATGTTCCGCCTTGAACAGTAATGTTCCGCCTTCAACAGTAATGTTCCGCCTTCAACAGTAATGTTCCGCCTTCAACAGTAATGGTTTGTGGTTATTTTAGGACAAACCAAATCAGACAAATAAGGGAAGTCCTTGCTCTTTGTTTATCTATAATGTTGGGAAGGAGCTTCATAGCCTTTCCGTCACTGCTTTGCCTCTGGGTCCAAACACTGAGACACAGTAAGGTTACATGCGTCAATCACTTTGAAGGTTAGTGCTGTTTGTACTGAGTACAATCTCAAAGCAAGGGGAAGTTGTCTTGTTTATCAGGTCATAATCACAGGGACTGATATGTCTGGCGGTGCTATATAACAATATCTGTGGCGGTGCTATATACCAATATCTGTGGCGGTGCTATATACCAATATCTGTGGCGGTGCTATATACCAATATCTGTGGCGGTGCTATATACCAATATCTGTGGCGGTGCTATATACCAATATCTGTGGCGGTGCTATATACCAATATCTGTGGCGGTGCTATATATACCAATATCTGTGGCGGTGCTATGTAACAATATCTGTGGCGGTGCTATATACCAATATCTGTGGCGGTGCTATATACCAATATCTGTGGCGGTGCTATATACCAATATCTGTGGCGGTGCTATATATACCAATATCTGTGGCGGTGCTATGTAACAATATCTGTGGCGGTGCTATATACCAATATCTGTGGCGGTGCTATATACCAATATCTGTGGCGGTGCTATATACCAATATCTGTGGCGGTGCTATATACCAATATCTGTGGCGGTGCTATATACCAATATCTGTGACGGTGCTATATACCAATATCTGTGACGGTGCTATATAACAATATCTGTGGCGGTGCTATATACCAATATCTGTGGCGGTGCTATATACCAATATCTGTGGCGGTGCTATATACCAATATCTGTGGCGGTGCTATATACCAATATCTGTGGCGGTGCTATATACCAATATCTGTGACGGTGCTATATACCAATATCTGTGACGGTGCTATGTAACAATATCTGTGACGGTGCTATATAACAATATCTGTGGCGGTGCTATATACCAATATCTGTGGCGGTGCTATATACCAATATCTGTGGCGGTGCTATATACCAATATCTGTGACGGTGCTATATAACAATATCTGTGGCGGTGCTATATACCAATATCTGTGGCGTTGCTATATACCAATATCTGTGACGGTGCTATATACCAATATCTGTGACGGTGCTATATACCAATATCTGTGGCGGTGCTATATACCAATATCTGTGGCGGTGCTATATACCAATATCTGTGGCGGTGCTATATAACAATATCTGTGGCGGTGCTATATACCAATATCTGTGGCGGTGCTATATACCAATATCTGTGGCGGTGCTATATAACAATATCTGTGGCGGTGCTATATACCAATATCTGTGGCGGTGCTATATACCAATATCTGTGGCGGTGCTATATACCAATATCTGTGGCGGTGCTATATACCAATATCTGTGGCGGTGCTATATACCAATATCTGTGGCGGTGCTATATACCAATATCTGTGGCGGTGCTATATACCAATATCTGTGGCGGTGCTATATACCAATATCTGTGGCGGTGCTATATACCAATATCTGTGGCGGTGCTATATACCAATATCTGTGGCGGTGCTATATACCAATATCTGTGGCGGTGCTATATACCAATATCTGTGGCGGTGCTATATACCAATATCTGTGACGGTGCTATATAACAATATCTGTGACGGTGCTATATACCAATATCTGTGACGGTGCTATATACCAATATCTGTGACGGTGCTATATACCAATATCTGTGACGGTGCTATATAACAATATCTGTGACGGTGCTCTCTGCAGACCAGACAATGGGTGTCTAGTCAGATGAGAGTTGTGTAGTCAGATGAGCGTTGTCCAGGTAGGCTACTTTTAATCCGGTAAAATAAAAATTTTAACAGCTCTTTTGATAAAATAACCTGGCAAATTACATTGTTTGTCACTCAACTGATAAAGCCTAATATTGCACACAAGCCATTTTACAAACATTTTAAATGCTGAAGGTGACTCCTTGGTTAGCGCACGAAGCTGGGCATATCGTGCAGTTTGATACGCTGCTGATATTGCCTGGGGTTGTTCGGTTGTTCGCAAAATGACTTGTAGTTCAATGACTCAACACAATTACATGCTTAGTTCCACACTGAAGGAGAGGACACAGTTGTCGCAAAAGATGAGGTATTTTCGGGAAGGTAGAAAGAAAGTAATTTGAGCAACAACAAAAAAGTGAACCGGGGACCGAGGCATATCGGTGAATCATTACATCCCTACCTAATATAATATTAACTACTGCAGAATTAAGCAGTTCTTGCACTAAAATTATACATCAAATGTACATTTTTAACTTGAGAACAGGAGTTAAAAAGAATTTATTTATTTAAGCATCTTGAGAGAATGAATTGGCGGTTAGGGACTGTCTGTAAGGTGCTGTGTTTATCAGCGTCATAAAAGCTGATTAGTATTTCAACCACATAAAATATACAGTACATCCAAGCCAAATTGAAATTTTATCAGAAACATGTTGGGTCATTTTCACAGCTTTTAATTCCCTTCAAACTGGTGTCATTTGGAAATGTTGCACTGAAAATCTTTCCAGATTTTTTTTTGGGGGGGGAGTTATTGGATTTTCTCTACGGGGAAGATTACAGGATTGTGATTGTCAAGGAAACAAAACAGGAGGTATATTTAACATGCCAGCCAGAGTCACATACATGTTTTCCCCCCAAGCTATAGCACACAATAGTTTACATACAGCAGGATTTTAAAGGACCAAAGAGTTTGGTCTGCTTCATGTTTTTATTTTAGGGAAAAAATATTGCGATACCCATCCTAGACCTAATTCTCTCCCGGTCCCTAAACGTCTTTGCTGTGCGAGAGAAACCGATGAAAGAACTTAACCAATATCAACTGCAATAGATCGAATGAATGCTTCAATCTATGTATGACATTATTCTGGTGAGTCTTATTTTTTATTTTTTTGGTCATTTAGCAGATGCTCTTATCCAGAGCGACTTACAGGAACAATTAGGGTTAAGTGCCTTGCTCAAGGGCACATCGACAGATTTTTCACCTAGTCGGCTCGGGGATTAGAACCAGCGACCTTTCGGTTACTGGCACAACGCTCTTAACCACTAAGCTACCTGCCGCCCTAAGACGTCCCAGTAATGTAAGTGTGTTGCCTAATGTGAAAACTGTGATTTACAGTACTGTAGCATATTACTTTCAGCACTTCTAAGGGCGATTTGAAACGCATATCTTGCATTGTTTGCTATTGGATTAACTGGTAGTTAAAACGACCTAAATTGAAAAGATATCATGATGTTGTGATTTTAAGACAATGTTCTCATTACATTTCACAATAAACTTATATTTTGAATCAATGGTTTGTGTGGTGAGAGATGTTTACAATCCAAATGAATGCACAATGACAGATTTTGAATAAAGGACTGGCTGCGTTACAAGTGTGACCAGTTTGGAGTTTTATACTAAGAGTTGTGAAAATGTACCACATACTTGTGAAAAAAGTACCAAAGCGATAAAAAAAAACTATAAAATAAAAAAAGTGATTGTGTTGAATTGTGTTTGGGAAATAAATATATAAAAATAAATAGTGGCACACTATACAGTGCATTCGGAAAGTATTCAGACCCCTTGACTTTTTCCAAATGTTGTTACGTTACAGCATTATTCTAAAATGGATTAATTTGATTTTTTCCCCTCATCAATCTACACACAATACCCCATAATGACAAAGCAAACACAGGTTTTTAGAAATGTTTGCTAATATATTAACAATAAAAAAACGATATTAACATAAGTATTCAGACCCTTTACCTTCACCTATGGCAGCGATTACAGCCTCGAGTCTTCTTGGGTATGACGCTACAAGCTTGGCACCTGTATTTGGGGAGTTTCTCCCATTCTTCTCTGCAGATCCTCTCAAGCTCTGGCAGGTTGGATGGGGAGCGTCGCTGCACAGCTATTTTCAGGGCTCTCCAGAGATGTTTGATCGGGTTCAAGTCTGTGCTCTGGCTGGGCCACTCAAGGACATTCAGAGACTTGTCCCGAAGCAACTTCTGCGTTGTCTTGGCTGTGTGCTTAGGGTCATTGTCCTGTTGAAAGGTGAACCTTCACCCCAGTCTGAGGACCTGAGCACTCTGGAGCAGGTTTTCATCAAGGATCTCTCTGTACTTTGCTCCGTTCATCTTTCCCTAAATCCTGACTAGTCTCCCAGTCCCTGCCGCTGAAAAACATCCCCACAGCATGATGCTGCCACCACCATGCTTCACCGTAAGGATGGTGCCAGGTTTCCTCCAGACGTGATGCTTGGCATTCAGGCCAAAGAGTTCAATCTTGGTTTCATCAGACCAGAGAATCTTGTTTCTCATGGTCTGAGAGTCCTTTAGGTGCCTTTTGGCAAACTCCAAGCGGGCTGTCATGTGCCTTTTACTGAGGAGTAGCTTCCGTCTGGCCACTCTACCATAAAGGCCTGATTGGTGGAGTGCTGTAGAGATGGTTGTCCTTCTGGAAGGTTCTCCCATCTCCACAGAGGAACTCTCAAGCTCTGTCAGAGTAACCATCGGGTTCTTGGTCACCTCCCTGACCAAGGCCCTTCTCACCCCGATTGCTCAGTTTGGCCGGGCGGCCAGCTCTAGGAAGAGTCTTGGTGGTTCCAAACTTTTTCCAATTAGGAATGATGGAGGCCACTGTGTTCTTGGGGACCTTCAATGCTGCAAAAATGTTTTGGTACCCTTCCCCAGATCTGTGCTTCGACACAATCCTGTCTCGGAGCTCTACGGACGATTCCTTCGACCTCATGGCTTGGTTTTTGCTCTGACATGCACTGTCAACTGTGGGACCTTATATAGACAGGTGTGTGCCTTTCCAAATCATGTCCAATCTATTGAATTTAGCACAGGTGGACTCCAATCAAGTTGTAGAAACATCTCAAGGATGATCAATGGAAACAGGATTCACCTGAACTCAATTTCGAGTCTCATCGCAAATGGTCTGAATACTTATGTAAATAAGGTGTTTCTGTTTTTTTATTTTTAATAAGTTTGAAAACAACTCTAAAAACCTGTTTACTTTGTCATTATGGGGTATTGTGTGTAGATTGATATAAAAACAACTTTTAATCCATTTTAAAATAAGGCTGTAACGTGACAAAATGTTGAAAAAGTCAAGGGGTCTGAAAAAATAATAATATAATAATATGCCATTTAGCAGACGCTTTTATCCAAAGCGACTTACAGTTTACGTATGGGTGGTCCCGGGGATCGAACCCACTACCCTGGCGTTACAAGAGCCGTGCTCTACCAGCTGAGCTACAGAGGACCGAAAAAGGTAGAAGTAATATTTAATTCAGTACAGAAATGTGTAGGTGGCTTAATATAGCCTGTCCCGTGGCTCAGTTAATCCCATACCCGGGGTACATTTTGCCAAGAGACCACCTTTTTTTTGTTGGGAAAAGCTATGTTTCTAAACTAATCTTTACATGAATTGGGATTATTTCAAGGGATACACAAAATCCTGAAATATATGTTAATATCTTTGTTAGAAAGTGATGCTGAATGTAAAAAAATGTCTCAATTTACCCCACTCTCCCATAAATTACATAATGCACGTTCATTTATTCAGTAGTTATTATTCAACATATCCTCCCCCTGGGATTTTGAACTCACAACCTGTGTCAGTCATCAGTTATCCTGACAGTTCTCTCATGTTTGATTGACTTATTTCAGCCATTGTAGGGCTTTTTTTGTATAGTTGTCTAATGTTGGTGGGGAATATAACCCTGTTTTTTAATTATTTAAAATTATTAGTATTATTATTTAATTTAATTAATTTTAATATCAATCTGAAGAAAAGTTATTCTTGAGTGTACTTTTTAAACAAAGTGCATTCACCCTATTTGCTTACACCTATCGAGTTTCAGATCTACACAAGTGGTTAGTGTTTCGCCTAACTATTCTGGTCCAATAAGCACATTCCATAGAGACATCCCTTTACTGTGACAGACAGTGGTTAGTGTGTTCATCATTGGTGCTGGTGGCCTGGGTTTAAGACCTGACCTGCTAGGGCCCTACTCTCACATTCTCAGCAATATACTGTATGTTCATTAATGTTAGTTATTTGGCAACATTTACAACACCCCTAACTGATCTAATTAAAATCAGATTCTCATTGAAAGATGGGAAATCTGTAGGATCTTCTCTTGAGCACAAATTATGACCAAATGTCCACTACCTCATAAATTATCAGTATTTATTAATTCTATATTAATATTATGCTATTTTGTATTTTTTGACGCTGATCGTAACTTTTTTTTTTTTTACATAATGTCTCCGCTGTCATTTTCTATGACCGAAAACATCTTCTGGACATCAGAACTGAACGTTCTGCTTACTTAGGACCGGACCAGGCCCTAACCCCTGAGAGGCAGGAGAGGCGGCATCCTGGCAATACTACGTCAGCAAGCAAGTAGACCGCCATTGCCCTCTGTTCTATTGTCCGAACGTACAGTCACTGTAGTCCAAACTCGATTAGCGCCGTTCGAGACTGTCCTATCAACAGGACCTGAAAAACTGTAATATTCTATGTTTCTCTGAGTTGTGGCTGAACGAGGACATGGGTAATAAACATCTTGGTGGTTTTTCTATGCGTCATTAAGACCGGATGGCAGACTCGTGTAAGACGAATGGTGGGTGTGTCTCTTTTGTGCACCAGCTGTTGTTAACAATCTCTAATTTTGAGGTCTCGAGTTTTTGCTCGACCTGAGTTAGAATAGCAAATTAAAGCTGCAGACCACACTATTTACCAAGAGTTTTCATCTATATTTTCGTAGCGGTCTATTTACCACCACAAACCGATGTTGGCACTAAGACCGCACTCAACGAGCTGTATAAGGCCATAAGCAAACAAGAAAATTGTTGACAATGTTGATGACTACGATGCTGTTTCCACTTTGCTTCTTAATATAAATCCACAAGCGTTCTATAATTACACTGTTAGTTTGTGTTTCTTACATCTGCAAACAGCTAGTTTTAATTTTTCTTAGCAAGTTGTGGCTAAGTCGTGTTAGGCGCTAATGCTAATTGCTAGTTAATAAACGTACTGAGTCAGAGCAAACGTAGCTACCTATACAGTCTGATATCAGTGATGGTGTAGGCCTAGATCTGCATATTGTTTGTGCAACGGTATCTTCTAAATCAGAGGAATAGGCGAAGCATGAATATGTTGGCTACATGAAGTAGCTAAGATAACAACATTTATTGTAGCCAAAGATTATAGGGTCCCCTAGGAAACACTGACCAACACTTTGGTTCCTACTCTGTCAAAATGACTCTTCCCTGGCATTTTCATTATCTTCTAACTACAGAATTAGAATACTCATGATTATTTCCATGATTCCAACGGTTCAGTGTTTTGATCAAAATCTCAAGTCAAATCGCAATTGCAACATTTGGTTAACAATAATGCCTACGTGTTGTGCCCATATCGTACAGCCCTACGTGGCAGTGTTGAAATGATCTGAAATGAGTGCAGGAAATGCAGAAATTGATGAAAATGCAGAAAAAATATTTTGGGTTGAATTGAACGGTATAAAACAATCAGAATGGAGAGAGAATCATTGACATCACTTAGAATGTATGTGTTGCCACCCTAGGGTCACGACCTACTCATAAAGCACACTTAGAATGTATGTGTTGCCACCCTAGGGTCACGACCTACTCATAAAGCACATTTTAAAAATATATATATATATACAGTGATATGATATTTTGGCCACATCACCCAGCCCTAAGGGAAACTGAAATCTGTTTTACCTCATTTTTACCACCTGTGCAACTAGAGGCGACAACTTTCATTTAGTCGTTTCGCGGAAACAGATTAAGCCAAATCCTAGACTAAATTGCATTTTTAAACTCGACTAACTGAAATGGCATTTCTCAGACATGGTTTAAAACAGCTTCAGACTTGCCCTAGTCTAGATTTAAAAAATAAAAAAAATCTCCAGAAGGACGATTAGTTAATCTAGATCTAAATGAAAGCTTAATTTAAACCTGGCCAGAGGCAGGTTTTACTTCAGATTAATGGCAGTGAAGGAAAATTGATGACCTGGACTATTTTCAATGATGATCAAAGAGCACCACTAAGGCAAGACAGAAGGGGGGTTATAGACGGGAGCAACCCACTGAATTTCCGTGGCAGTTTATTTACAAAGAAAATGCAGCTGACATTTTTATTGTTGAGGCAAGTCTTTCATCTGGCTCTCTTAGGGGAAGCCCCATCCCTTCTTCCCTACAAGTACTAATCACCTTGAGGTTTTTGGCGTCTGGAACCTTACTTTGTGAAACAGTAGATTTTGTGTGGTTGAAGTGAACCGACTATGCAAACAGAGCCTCACACTGAAGATGAGGATAACCCAGATGTTCCCGGGGTTGAGGCAGACATTGACAGGACTATCCTGCGGAGACGCCTTTACTGTGCAGCACTTTTCACAACAAAGATGGCTCAAGTGATTTGAAGCAAACAATAGCCATGGATTGGTCACAAAAAGGTTTTTTATTCACAAATGGAAATGTCGGGACCCCGAACTGGTGCTGTTTTGAGAACATTGGTACTGCTGCTGCTTCATGTTCCTCTCCTCCTCCTCCTTCATAACCACCTCAACATGAAGAACATTAGTACTGCTGCTCCTCCTCTTGAATTGCCGAATCGTGCTATTTGTTCTCGATAATTGGGTGGTTTGACACAATTCACTTCAAGAGTTTTTTTTTTTTCTAAGTCTGAACATTTTCTTTTACCTCCCTCCATTGTTTGGTTTAGGTGACTTGCTCCAAATCCACACAGTGCTGATGTATTAGCGTCCCATCCCTGGTTTCTGAAGCATCCTCAGGTCAGCACCAAGTGCACATCGTTAATCCAATTAAGCTTCACAAACACACTGGTTAGTCCGTATTTACCTTCGTCTGGGACTCACTAGTCTAGAACTAATTAATCTGAAGTTAAGCAACATCTCAGAAAGCCATTAAAAAAAAAAAATCTAAATACATATTTATGTAGAATAAGCCTAGTCCTGATTTTAAAGTTTAATTTGTCTGGGAAACCGCCCCTAGATCACTTTTACTCCTCACACAGAAACGCATACAAGGCCCTGCCGATGGCAAATCAGACCATAAATCTATCCTCCTGCTTACATGCAAAAACTCTAACAGGAAGTACCAGTGACACGCTCAATACGAAAGTGGTCCGATGAAACGGATGCTAAGTTATATGACTGTTTCGCTAGCTCAGACTGGAATATGTTCTGGGATTCATCCGGCTATGACGCTCGACGGATGTGGCAGGGTTTGCAAATTATTACGGATTACGAAAGAAACCCAGCCGCGAGCTGCCCATCGACACAAGCTAAATGCCTTCTATGCTCGCTTTGAGCATCACTGAACCATGCATGAGAGCACTAGCTGTTCCGGATGACTGTGTGATCTTACTAGTCAGCGCAAGCTTCAAGTTCTTTGGTGTCCACATCACTAAGGAATTAATATGGTCCACACACTAACACAGTTATGAAGAAGTTATATCAACACCTCTTCCCCCTCAGGAGGCTGAAAAGATTTTGCATGGCCCTTCAGATCCTGAAAAAGTTCTATAGCTGCACCATTGAGAGCACCTTGACTGGCTGCATCACCGCTTAGTATGGAAACTGCACCGCCCTCCATCGCAATGCACTACATAGGGTGGTACGGTCGGCCCAGTACATCACTGAGGCCGAGCTTCCTGCCATCCAGGACCTCTATACCAGGTGGTGTCAGAGGAAGGCCCAGAAAATTGTAAAAGACCCCAGCCACCAAAGCCATTTACTATTTACTCTGCTACCGCACGGCAAGTGGTACCGGAGCGCCAAGTGTGGATCAAAAGGCACCTGAACAACCTTTACCCCCAAGCCATAAGACTGCTGAACAGTTAATCAAATGGGTACCTAGAGTATTAATTGCATTGACCCTTTCTTGTACTGACTCTCTTACACTGACTCTATGCACACTCACTGGACTCTACCCACACACTCACTGGACTCTACCCACACACTCACTGGACTCTACCCACACACTCACTGGACTCTACCCACACACTCACTGGACTCTACCCACACACTCCCTGGACTCTACCCACACACTCACTGGACTCTACCCACACACTCACTGGACTCTACCCACACACTCACTGGACTCTACCCACACACTCACTGGACTCTACCCACACACTCACTGGACTCTACCCACACACTCACTGGACTCTACCCACACACTCATTAGACTCTACCCACACACTCACTGGACTCTACCCACACACTCACTGGACACACACATGCACATTGACTCAGTACTGGTACTCCCTGTATACAGTGGTGGAAAAAGTACTCAGTTTTCATACTTAAGTAAATATACCTTAATAGAAAATCACTCAAGTAAAAGTGAAAGTTACCCAGTCAAATAATTATTGAGTAAAAGTCTACAAGTATCTGGTTTTAAATGTACTTAAGTACAGTGGTAGAAAAATTACTCAATTGTCTTACTTGAATAAAAGTACAAAGTTAAAGTAAATACTATACATAATATTGATTATATTAAGCAAACCAGACGGCACGATTTTCTATTTTTTTATTTTTAAAATTTCGGTCAGCCTGGGGCGCACTCCAACACTCAGACATAATTTACAAACACAATATTTGTGTTTAGTGAGTCCGCCAGATCAGAGGCAGAAGGGATGACAACGCGTTATGTTGATAGGTGCTTGAATTGGACCATATCGCTGTCCTGCCTGAGCATTTGAAATGTAACGAGTACTTTTTGGTGTCAGGGAAATGTATGGAGTAAAAAGTACATTGTATTTTCTTTAGAAATGTAGTGAAGTAAAAGTAAAAGTTGTCAAAAATATAAATAGTAAAGTAAAGTACAGATACCCCAAAAAACTACTTAAGTACTTCAACTTTAAAGTAATTTTACTTATGTACTTTACACCACTGCCTGTATATAGCCATGTTATTACCTCGTACCCCTGCACATCAACTACTGGTACTCCTTGTATATATAGCCTCATTACTACCTCGACCCCTTGACTTTTTCCACATTTTGTTAAGTTACAGCCTTAATCTAAAATAGATTTAATTTTAAAAAATGTCCTCATCAATCTACACACAAAACCCCATAATGACAAAGCGAAAACAGGTTTGTCTAAATTTTTGCAAATTTATACAAAATAGAAAACAGAAATACCTTATTTACATAAGTATTCAGACCCTTTACAATGAGACTCGAAATTGAGCTCAGGTGCATCCTGTTTCCATTGATCATCCTTGAGATTTTTCTACAACTTGATTGGAGTCCAACTGTGGTAAATTCAATTGATTGGACATGATTTGGAAAGGCACACACCTGTCTATATAAGGTCCCACAGTTGACAGTGCATGTCAGAGCAAAAACCAAGCCATGAGGTCGAAGGAATTGTCCGTAGAGCTCCGAGACAGGATTGTGTCGAGGCACAGATCTGGGGAAGGGTACCAAAACATTTCTCCAGCATTGAAGTTTGGAACCACCAAGACTCTTCCTAGAGCTGGCCGCCCGGCCAAACTGAGCAATCGGGGGAGAAGGGCCTTGGTCAGGGAGGTAACCAATAACCTGATGGTCACTCTGACAGAGCTCCAGAGTTCCTCTGTGGAGATGGCAGAACCTTCCAGAAGGACAACCATCTCTGCAGCACTCCACCAATCAGGCCTTTATGGTAGTGGCCAGACGGAAGCCACTCCTCAGTAAAAGGCACATGACAGCCCGCTTGGAGTTTGCCAAAAGGCACCTAAAGGACTCTCAGACCATGAGAAACAAGATTCTCTGGTCTGATGAAACCAAGATTGAACTCTTTGGCCTGAATGCCAAGCGTCATGTCTGCAGGAAACCTGGCACCATCCCTACGGTGAAGCATGGTGGTGGCAGCATCATGCTGTGGGGATGTTATTCAGTGGCAGGGACTGGGAGACTAGTCAGGATCGAGGGAAAGATGAATGGAGTAAAGTACAGAGAGATCCTTGATGAAAACCTGCTCCAGAGTGCTCAGGACCTCAGACTGGGGCGAAGGTTCACCTTCCAACAGGACTACAACCCTAAGCACACAGCCAAGACAACGCAGGAGTGGCTTCGGGACAAGTCTCTGAATGTCCTTGAGTGGCCCAGACAGAGCCCTGACTTGAATCCGATCTAACATCTCTGGAGAGACCTGAAAATAGCTGTGCAGCGACGCTCCCCATCTAACCTGACAGAGCTTGAGAGGATCTGCAGAGAAGAATGGGAGAAACTCCCCAAATACAGGTGTGCCAAGCTTGTAGCATCACACCCAAGAAGACTCGAGGCTGTAATCTCTGCCAAAGGTGCTTCAACAAAGTACTGAGTAAAGGGTCTGAATACTTATGTAAATGTGATATTTCAGTTTTTTATTTATAATACATTTTCAAAAATGTATATAAACCTGTTTTTGCTTTGTCGTTATGGGGTATTGTGTGTAGATTGATGAGGGGAAAAAGCAATTTAATCCATTTTAGAATAAGGCTGTAACGTAACAAAATGTGGAAAAAGTCAAGGGGTCCGAATACTTTCTGAAGGCGCTGTACTGTAAATAGCCTCATTATTGTTTTTATTGCGTTACTATTTTCTGTTTGTATTCGCAAATGTTCTTACTTTGAAACTCCACATTGTTGGTTAAGGGCTCGTAAGTAAGCATTTCACTGTAAAGTCTACACCTGTTGTATTCGGCACGTGACAAATATTTGATTTACGTAATTGATGTGTACAGTAACGGTTGCATTTAGCTGAGTCTGCAGAAGGCAGAGGGAATAGGTGGATTGATATTCGGCGTTGAATCCACATGAATTATAGTTCTGCCCCCCCGAAATAAATAAATAAATAAATAAATAAATGACTCTCTTCTCTTCTCCTTTCCTTCAGGGTGATTTTAAACATCAGGTTGTTTCCTGACAGACTCAGAGGGCAGTGAGCTTGGCTGGCTAGCTATACTTCACCACAAGGTAAGAACTGTAGTTATGCTGTAGTAGAACATTATACATCTCTTATTCTGTGCACGCACGCACGCACTCATTACGTCCATGGCTCAGCTGTCTTACTATCCCCATATCCCAGCTGTCACCTTACTCCCATATCGCTTTCCTCTTTACTGAATATTTCCACTCTAAAGGTTCTCGCTGTCTGTGTGGAAAACAATGCGGAGTAATGGAGGCTGCTGGGGGTATATGTATGGGTTTGGTCAGCGTTGTGGTCATCCCCTCAGCGGATTTAACTTTCTTTAGGAAAAAAGCCTAAATGTTGGAAACAAACATCATTATTTTGTCATCCAGAGTCACATTTTATTTATTTTCCAGGCTAGAGCACACAATATTTTACATGCAGCAGGTTTTTAAAGGACCAAAGTGTTGTGTCTGCTTCGTGTATTCATTTTTGCCATGGAAAAATGTTTGCGATACTGGTGTCCTCACAGCCCTAGACGGAAGCAGAAGTGAAAATGCCATGTCTGTCATTTGTACACGAAGGCCTACTATTTATGGCACTGCCAATGCCAAG
Organism: Coregonus clupeaformis; assembly: GCF_020615455.1. Classification (NCBI taxonomy): domain Eukaryota; kingdom Metazoa; phylum Chordata; class Actinopteri; order Salmoniformes; family Salmonidae; genus Coregonus; species Coregonus clupeaformis. The sequence goes on along the minus strand of NW_025533934.1, from coordinate 260,614 downwards.
ACAGAGTATGTCTTTTAGGCAGATTACTGTTGAGTCATATTCTGGATAATTAGTAACAATTCATTTCTCAACCTGGATCATCCATGTGAACAGCTATCATCCACTCCACTCTGTTAGTGTGTTACTTCAGGAGGCTGGTGGCTAATTGGGGTATTTGCCTGGAATAGCACACTGCACCCTCCATCCCTCTCTCATCCATCCCCCTCTCACCCCTCTCTCCATCCCTCTCTCCGTCCCTCTCTCCATCCCTCTCTCACCCCCTCTCTCCATCCATCCCCCTCTCATCCCCCTCTCATCCCTCTCTCCATCCCCCTCTCATCCCCCCTCTCCATCCCTCTCTCATCCATCCCTCTCTCCATCCCCCTCTCATCCCCCTCTCCATCCCTCTCTCATCCCCCCTCTCCATCCCTCTCTCATCCATCCCCCTCTCATCCCCCTCTCATCCCCCCTCTCCATCCCTCTCTCATCCATCCCTCTCTCCATCCCTCTCTCATCCATCCCTTTCTCCATCCCTTTCTCCATCCCCCTCTCATCCCCTCTCCATCCCTCTCTCATCCATCCCTCTCTCCATCCCTCTCTCCATCCCCTCTCCATCCCTCTCTCATCCATCCCTCTCTCCATCCCTCTCTCCATCCCCCTCTCCATCCCTCTCTCATCCATCCCTCTCTCCATCCCTCTCTCATCCATCCCTCTCTCCATCCCTCTCTCATCCCCCTCTCCATCCCTCTCTCATCCATCCCTCTCTCCATCCCCCTCTCCATCCCTCTCTCCATCCCTCTCTCATCCATCCCCCTCTCATCCCCCTCTCCATCCCTCTCTCCATCCCTCTCTCATCCATCCCTCTCTCCATCCCTCTCTCATCCATCCCTTTCTCCATCCCTTTCTCATCCCCCTCTCATCCCCCTCTCCATCCCTCTCTCATCCATCCCTCTCTCCATCCCTCTCTCCATCCCCCTCTCCATCCCTCTCTCATCCATCCCTCTCTCCATCCCTCTCTCCATCCCCCTCTCCATCCCTCTCTCATCCATCCCTCTCTCCATCCCGCTCTCATCCATCCCTCTCTCCATCCCTCTCTCATCCCCCTCTCCATCCCTCTCTCATCCATCCCTCTCTCCATCCCCCTCTCCATCCCTCTCTCCATCCCTCTCTCATCCATCCCCCTCTCATCCCCCTCTCCATCCATCCATTCACCCCTCTCTCCCTCCATCCATTCATCCCTCTCTCCATCCATCCATCCCTCTCTCCGTCCCTCTCTCCATCCCTCTCTCCATCCCTCTCTCCATCCATCCATCCATCCCTCTCTCCGTCCCTCTCTCCATCCATCCATCCATCCATCCCTCTCTCCGTCCCTCTCTCCATCCATCCATTAATCTCTCTCTCCATCTCTCTCTCCATCCCTCCATCCATCCCTCTCTCTATCCATCCATTCATCCCTCTCTCCATCCATCCCTCTCTCTATCCATCCATTCATCCCTCTCTCCATCCATCCCTCTCTCTATCCATCCATTCATCCCTCTCTCCATCCTTCTCTCCATCTGTCCATCCGGCAGGCAGGCTGGCATTCTTTGTTGTAGTCTGGATCTATTTGTGTCCCAGGCGGAACAGGCCTCCCAGTGTCCCAGGCGGAACAGGCCTGCCAGTGTCCCAGGCGGAACAGGCCTGCCAGTGTCCCAGGCGGAACAGGCCTGCCAGTGTCCCAGGCGGAACAGGCCTCCCAGTGTCCCAGGCGGAACAGGCCTCCCAGTGTCCCAGGCGGAACAGGCCTCCCAGTGTCCCAGGCGGAACAGGCCTCCCAGTGTCCCAGGCGGAACAGGCCTCCCAGTGTCCCAGGCGGAACAGGCCTGCCAGTGTCCCAGTCGTTCGTTCTAAATGTTCCATTGCCATACTGGCTGGCAACGTTCTTATCCCTTGCTTGCTAGCTAGCCAACTACGGCTAACTTACAGTCACGTCAAACAGTGCAGCCAGAATAACAACAGTAGCTGCATTTGCGTTTGTTTAAGCTGTTTTCTGGTGACATTTATTTGGATACATCGATAAATAACAATGAGCTAATGAGGTGTGATTTCGCCTGGCATAGAAAATGTGCTCTCTCCTCAGGAGACTGTTGTTCAGAGGAGCTAGCTAACACAGCTAACACAATCACTTCAAACTGAAGCTGGAAAGACTGCAAACTAGCTGTACTTCGTTTCGTTTGACCTGTTTTCTATTGATAGTTATTTTGTATGTATCCATAAAAATGATGCTGATTCATGATTTCAACTGGCAGAGAAAAGCTGCCTGCTTGTCTGACTCATCCCGACTCCCGACTCCCGACTCCCATTCATTACTATGGGACATAATAACCTGCCCGGGGACTGCGGCTGAAAACCGGCACTTTTACTGAAACGTAGTAAAACAGGCCCCCAGTGTCCCAGGCGGAACGTCCCTGTAAAAATAAAAAATAAATAAACTCAAACATCTGGAGATCGAATTTGAATATTGGAACATTGTTGCAAATGTTGGAGAGACAGACGGCAAGGTTTATACAAATGTCCGCTGTTGAAAACTAAATGTTAGTCTAAATGAGAGAATGTCTAAATGCTTTTTATATAGGAGATAAAGTTTATAAATTGCCTGGCTGGGCTGATGAGACAGTGGATTGCGCAGTCAGATGGAACAGAGTAAACAGGCATTTTAAAGTCATAGATTTAGCCGGTGGTAATTTGTGGAATAGACACCGGCTGGAATGCGGTTTAAACCAATCAGCATTCAGGATTAGACCCACCCGTTGTGTAAGTGGTCAGAGAGCATAATAGGCTTTCCATCATGACTCATACTCTAAGGCTACGTCCAAAACGGCACCCTATTCCCTATGTAGTGCACTACTTTTGACCAGGACCCGTAGGGAATAGGGTGCCGTTTGGATCTCAGCCTCTAAGACTGGCCAGTCTAAAGGCTTTAGTCATACAAAAACTATACTTAAATCCCAACTGGTTCTCTAGCAGATTAGTAAGAATATGTCACTCTGTGTTCAAGAATGGCCTTTTTCCCTTCATTCAGATTACAACCTCTCACTTTCGGTTATTTGAAAATGAAATAATCTCCAAAATATCACTTTTTAAAACAAGCCATAGAAAGCTGGTTGCAATTTCAGTTTCATCCACCAGAAAATACAGAAAAAATATTATGGTTAAACCCAAATACTAATTGATAAAAAATGTTATTTTTGGAAAAAAATGTTTTTAAAACGTTATCTTTGTAAATTATATCATAAATAGGACTGGTGGAGTTATGTCATACATGCAGTTAACAAAAATATGGAAATGTCTGCTCTATCCAAAATGACAACCAACTAATTGCAGCATTACTGCAAAAATGGAGGAGGAAAGTGGAAAGGGGAGAAGGTAAGGAACTTGTCTGTCAGCATGAAAGACCAACAATGGCTAAAGAAAATAGGTGATAAATAAAATAAAAAGTATACCAGTTTAATTTAAGGTTGGAAAATAGTTGGGAGGAGATTTCCGATGTACCGATTCCACGGCACACGTTTTTCAATTTAAATTATTATACAAAATTCTTGCAACCAGTAGAATGTTATATATATACAGTGCCTTGCAAAAGTATTCATCCCCCTTGGCGTTTTTCCTATTTTGTTGCATTACAACCTGTAATTTAAATGGAAGTGTTGAAGTGAAATGAAAGAAATTACTTGTTCCAAAAGAAATAGAAAAATAAAAAAAACGGAAAATTGGTGCGTGTATATGTATTCACCCCCTTTGCTATGAAGCCCCTAAATAAGATCTGGTGCAACCAATTACCTTCAGAAGTCACATAATTAGTGAAATAAAGTCCACCTGTGTGCAATCTAAGTTTTCACATGATCTGTCACATGATCTCAGTATATATACACACCTGTTCTGAAAGGCCCCAGAGTCTGCAACACCACTAAGCAAGGGGCGCCACCAAGCAAGGGACACCATGAAGACCAAGGAGCTCTCCAAACAGGTCAGGGACAAAGTTGTGGAGAAGTACAGATCAGGGTTGGGTTATAAAAAAATATCAAAAACTTTGAACATCCCACAAAGCACCATTTCGATCCATTATAAAAAAAATTGAAAGAATATGGCACCACAACAAACCTGCCAAGAGAGGGCCGCCAACCAAAACTCACGGACCAGGCAAGGAGGGCATTAATCAGAGGCAACAAAGAGACCAAAGATAACCCTGAAGGAGCTGCAAAGCTCCACAGCGGAGATTGGAGTATCTGTCCATAGGACCACTTTAAACCGTACACTCCACAGAGCTGGGCTTTACGGAAGAGTGGCCAGAAAAAAGCCATTGCTTAAAGAAAAAAAATAAGCAAACACGTTTGGTGTTCACCAAAAGGCATGTGGTAGACTCCCCAAACATATGGAAGAAGGTTCTCAGATGAGACTAAAATTGAGCTTTATGGCCATCAAGGAAAATGCTATGTCTGGCGCAAACCCAACACCTCTCATCACCCCGAGAACACCATCCCCACAGTGAGGCATGGTGGTGGCAGCATCATGCTGTGGGTATGTTTTTCATCGGCAGGAAATGGGAAACTGGTCAGAATTGAAGGAATGAAAGTATCTATATCCACAGTAAAACAAGTCCTATATCGACATAACCTGAAAGGCCGCTCAGCAAGGAAGAAGCCACTGCTCCAAAACCGCCATAAAAAAGCCAGACTACGGTTTGCAACTGCACATGGGGACAAAGATCGTACTTTTTGGATAAATGTTCTCTGTTCTGATGAAACAAAAATATAACTGTTTGGCCATAATGACCATTATGTTTGGAGGAAAAAGGGCGAGGGCTTGCAAGCCGAAGAACACCATCCCAACCGTGAAGCACGGGGGTGGCAGCATCATGCTGTGGGGGTGCTTTGCTGCAGGAGGGACAGGTGCACTTCACAAAATAGATGGCATCATGAGGAAGGAAAATGATGTGGATATATTGAAGGAACATCTCAAGACATCAGTCAGGAAGTTAAAGCTTGGTCGCAAATGGGTCTTCCAAATGGACAATGACCCCAAGCATACTTCCAAAGTTGTGGCAAAATGGCTTAAGGACAACATAGTTAAGGTATTGGAGTGGCCATCAGAAAGCCCTGACCTCAATCCTATAGAACATTTGTGGGCAGAACTGAAAAAGCGTGTGCGAGCAAGGAGGCCTACAAACCTGACTCAGTTACACCAGCTCTGTCAGGAGGAATGGGCCAAAGTTCACCCAACGTATTGTGGGAAGCTTGTGGAAGGCTACCGAAACGTTTGACCCAAGTTAAACAATTTAAAGAAAATGCTACCAAATACTAATTGAGTGTATGTAAACTTCTGACACACTGGGAATGTGATGAAATAAATAAAAGCTGAAATAAATAATTATCTCTACTATCATTCTCTCTACTGAAATATATTTTGATTTGTTTAACACTTTTTTGGTTACTACATGATTCCATATGTGTTATTTCATAGTATTGATGTCTTCACTATTATTCTACAATGTATAAAATAGTAAATACAAAGAAAAACCCTTGAATGAGTAGGTGTGTCCAAACTTTTGACTGGTACTATACATGGAGGATATGAAATTATGCAGAAAATAATTTTGATAGAAGCCACAATCTATCTGCAGTATTAAAGTTGATCTACCTGCTAAAAACATCCAAGTCAGACCACATCTGACCTTTTTGAAGTCAGAATATACAAAACAATGAATAACACACACACACACACACACACACACACACACACACACACACACTGGCTCATGACAGCATGGGGCTGGAGGCAGGAAGTGATTGAATGATGTCATCACTCCCTAAGGACATTGGCTAACGAAGGGAGGGATGTTGGCCCATTATTGTCCTAGTTGTGGTTCACTCGTTCCCCGTCCCCCCCCCTCCTCGTCCCCGATTCACTCTGCTGTTCTTCCCTGGCTCTCCGGAGGAGGAAGGAGGGAGGGAGAGAGGGAACAATTGCCTGGCAGAGAGAGGCTAACTAGCAGTGTTCTCTCCATTCCTCAGTTTCCCCAGTGACTGGCTGTGATGCAGCTCATGGATACATTTCACTCTGTTGTGCGGCGCTGGCTCAGTGGAGAAGTAAGAGTGTGTCCCCAAATGGCACCCTATTTCCTATATGGTGCACTGATGTTGATCAGAGCCCTAAGGGGAATACGATGCAACCTACGGTAGGGAGGGAACCGGGAACAACACCCTGGCAGAGACAGGCTAGCTAGCAGAGTGGGGCTTTGCCTTTTTGGTGTTGGTTGGATAGGCGTCAGCTCCATCAAACCATTGAGAATGGAAAGCTAGTTCGGAGACCAGCCCCAGGGTTTAGCCTGTCTGATTGCGTTGGCTCTGGAGCTCTCCTGGCTGGCGGGCGTGGCCCATTTTACTGTGTGGACATAGTCGAGTTTAGTGTTTACTCCGGGAGAGATCAGCTATGTCTGACGTCATACTGGAGCGGTAATGAACTAGCAATAATATTAGGACGAGCGGCAATGACTAGAATACAGTAGAATAGAATACAGTATATACATATGAGATGAGTAAAGCAGTATGTAAACATTATTAAAGTGACCAGTGTTCCATTATTAAAGTGACCAGTGATTCCATGTCTATGGACATAGGGCAGCAGCCTCTAAGGTGCAGGGTTGAGTAACCGGGTGGTAGCCAGCTAGTGATGGCTAATTAACAGTCTGATGGCCTTGATATAGAAGCTGTTTTTCAGTCTCTCTCTCCCAGCTTTGATGTACCTGTACTGACCTCGCCTTCTGGATGATAGCGGGGTCAACAGGCCGTGGCTCGGGTGGTTGATGTCCTTGATGTTCTTTTTGGCCTTCCTGTGACACCGGGTGCTGTAGGTGTCCTGGAGGGCAGGCAGTGTGCCCCCAGTGATGCGTTGGGCAGACTGTCCACCCTCTGGAGAGCCCTGCGGTTGCGGGCGGTGCAGTTGCCATACCAGGCGGTGATACAGCCCGACAGGATGCTCTCAATTGTGCATCTGTATAAGTTTGTGAGGGTCTTAGGGGCCAAGCCAAAGCGCTGTTGCACCTTCTTCACCACACTGTCTGTTTGGGTGGATCATTTCAGATTGTCAGTGATGTGTACGCTGAGGAACTTGAAGCTTTCCACCTTCTCCACAGCGGCTCCGTCGATGTGGATAGGGGCGTGCTCTCTCTGCTGTTTCCTGAAGACCACTATCAGCTCCTTCGTTTTGTTGACGTTGTGGGAGAGGTTATTTTCCTGGCACCACTCCGCCAGGGCCCTCACCTCCTTCCTGTTGGCTGTCTCGTCATTGTTGGTAATCAGGGCTACCACTGTTGTGTTGTCTGCAAACTTGATTATTGAGTTGGAGGTGTGCGTGGCCACGCAGTCATGGGTGAACAGGGAGTACAGGAATGGGCTGAGCACGCACCCTTGTGGGGCCCCAGTGTTGAGGATCAGCGAGGTGGAGGTGTTGTTTCCTACCTTCACCACCTGGGGGCGGCCCGTCAGGAAGTCCAGGATCCAGTTGCACAGGGCGGGGTTCGGACCCAGGGCCTCAAGCTTAATGATGAGCTTGGAGGGTACTATGGTGTTGAAGGCTGAGCTATAGTCAATGAACAGCATTCTTACGTAGGTATTCCTCTTGTCCAGATGGGATAGGCCAGTGTGCAGTGCAATGCCAATTTGCATAGTCTGTTCAATATTGGGGCGGTAAGCAAATTGAAGTGGGTCTAGGGTGTAAGGTAGAGGTGATATGATCCTTGACTAGCCTCTCAAAGCACTTCATGATGATAGAAGTGAGTGCTATGGGGTGATAGTCATTTAGTTCAGTTACCTTTGATTTATTGGGTACAGGAACAATGGTGGACATCCCGAAGCAAGTGGGGATAGCAGACTGGGATAGGGAGAGATTGAATATGTCCGTAAACACTCCAGCCAGCTGGTCTGCGCATGCTCTGAGGACGCGGCTAGGGATGCCGTCTGGGCTGGCAGCCCTGCGAGGGTTAACACACAAATGTCTTACTCACGTCAGCCACGGAGAATGAGAGCCCACAGTCCTTGGGAGCGGGCCACGTCGGTGGCACTGTGTTATCCTCAAAGTAGGCAAAGAAGCTTGTCCGGGAGCAAGACGTCGGTGTCCGCGACCTGGCTGGTTTTCCTTTTGTAGACTGTGATTGTCTGTAGACCCTGCCACATACGTTTCGTGTCTGAGCCGTTGAATTGCGACTCCACTTTCTCTGTACTGACGTTTTACCTGTTTGATTGCCTTACGGAGTGAGTAGCTACACTGTTTGTATTCCACCTTATTCCCAGTCACCTTGCCATGGTTAAATGCGGTGGTTCACACTTTCAGTTTTGCGCGAATGCTGCCATCTATCCACGGTTTCTGGTTTGGGTAGGTTTTAATAGTCACCGTGGGAACAACATCCCCTTTACACTTCCTGATGAACTCAGTCACCGTGTCCGTGTATACGTCAATGTTATTCTCAGAGGCTACCAGGAACATATCCAAGTCAGCGTGATCAAAACAATCTTGAAGTATGGATTCCGATTGGTCAGACCAGCGTTGAATAGACCTTAGCACGGGTACTTCCTGTTTTGAGTTTCTGCCTATAGGAAGGGAGGAGCAAAATGGAGTCGTGATCTGATTTGCTGAAGGGAGGGCGGGGGAGGGCCTTGTAGGCATTTCGAAAAGTTGAATAGCAATGGTCCAATGTTTTCTCAGAGCGAGTACTACAGTCAATGTGTTGATAGAACTTCGGAAGCATTTTCCTCAAATTTGCTTTGTTAAAATCCCCAGCTACCCTCAATGCAGCCTCAGGATATTTGGTTTCCAGTTTGCATAAAGTCCAGTGTAGTTCCTTGAGGGCCGTCGTGGTGTCGGCTTGAGGGGGAATATACACGGCTGTGACTATAACCTAAGTAATTATTTTGGGATGTAATGCGGCTGGCATTTGATTGTGAGGTATTCCAGGTCGGGTGAACAAAAGGACTTGAGTTTCTGTATGTTATCACAATCACACCATGAGTAGTTAATCATGAAACGCCTTTCTTCTTCCCGGAGAGTTCTTTATTCCTGTCTGCGCCATGAACTGAGATCCCAGCAGGCTGTATGGACGGGGACAGTATATCCGTGAAACAGAGTATGTTACAATCCCTGATGTCTCTCTGGAAGGAGATCCTCGCCCTGAGCTCGTCTACTTTATTGTCCAGAGACTGAACATTAGCGAGTAATATACTCGGAAGCGGTGGATGGTGTGCACGCCTCCTGAGTCGGACTAGAAGTCAACTCCGAATACCTCTTCTCCGCCGTCGGCGTTTTGGATCAGCCTCTGGGATAAGTTCAATTGCACTGGGGGGTACGAACAAAGGATACAATTTGGGAAAGTCGTATTCCTGGTCGTAATTCTGGTTAGTTACCGCCGCTCTGATATCCAAAAGTTATTTCCGGTTTCATGTAATAACACAAAAAAACATTCTGGGCTAATAATGTAAGAAATAACACACAAAATACTGCAAAGTTGCTTAGGCGCTAGAAGCAGAGCTGCCATGTCTGTTGCTTAGGAGCTAGAAGCAGAGCTGCCATGTCTGTTGCTTAGGAGCTAGAAGCAGAGCTGCCATGTCTGTTGCTTAGGAGCTAGAAGCAGAGCTGCCATGTCTGTTGCTTAGGCGCTAGAAGCAGAGCTGCCATGTCTGTCAGCACCATCTTACCAACAGTGGATTACCATCATTGTAGTTAATTAACACATTTTGTGAGCAAAACTATGTAGAATGTTGTCCTGTTGGCAAATACAACTCCCTAATACATTGCACAGTTCATGCTGGATCTGATTTATATCTGGAGAAACTGTGCGACGTGCGCATTTAGCTCACAGAAAAATCCAGAACAAAATGGAATTCAAATAATTGAACCGAAGTTGGTCAATGAGTTGTTTAATTGCCGAAATGTCGGTTAATCGCTCAGCACCAGAGACAAGAGAGAGCATGATAATTAGTTTGGATCAGTCATGTAAATAAAAGTGCTGAAAACCATTTAAAAAAATATATTTTACAAACTTGGAGTTAAAGTATCGATTTTAATATGTAACTATAGATTTCCCCCCCCCCCCATCACTAACTACCGTTGGTGTGTCTGTGTAGACTTGTGGCCGTAATGAAGAGTCAGCCCAGACTCCATGGCCCTAGTTTTCTCGTGACTATGTGGAGTTATTGTGTTCAGAAACATTTAGCTTGTTTTCCTCTCTGCTTACAGCTCCAATATGTCTCTTCTGAAGCATTACAAGGACTTCATGTGAAATCCTTTGGTGAGATGGCGGGAAGCTGTATTGAGCAATGTTCCACTTTGCTAACTCACTTCCTCCTGTCCTGGCTGTCTCGTGGTGTGGGCGTGTGTGGTGGTGGGTTAAGAGAGTGCGAGAGTGATATTCGGAGGTGTGGATGGAGAGAGTGATTATAAAGGTGTGGATCCCTATGTGCCACAGCCCTGTACCTGTCTGGCCAGTCTGTGGTGTTACAGGCTTTGGTTTTTTCATTTATATTTCAAGGTTGGACATTAGCACGTGGGGTGTACTGATTGATCACCTCATTAGTCAGTATGTGTTACACCTGTGCTGATTTGTCATCTCGTTAGTGGGAAGGTGTTTCACCTGTGCTGGCCCAGGTGATATTTAAGAGTGCTCTAGTTGTCTTGATAGATTTGGAGGTTTAACTCCTTTTAGTTGTCTTGATAGATGTGGAGGGTTGACTCCTCTAGTTGGCTTGATAGATGTGGAGGGTCAACACCTTTAGTTGTCTTGATAGATGTGGAGGGTTAACTCCTTTTAGTTGTCTTGATAGATGTGGAGGGTTAACTCCTGTAGGTAGTTGTCTTGATAGATGTGGAGGGTTAACTCCTTTTAGTTGTCTTGATAGATGTGGAGGGTTAACTCCTGTAGGTAGTTATCTTGATAGATGTGGAGGGTCAACACCTTTAGTTGTCTTGATAGATGTGGAGGGTTAACTCCTTTTAGTTGTCTTGATAGATGTGGAGGGTTAACTCCTTTAGTTGTCTTGATAGATGTGGAGGGTTAATACCTTTAGTTGTCTTGATAGATGTGGAGGGTTGACTCCTCTAGTTGGCTTGATAGATGTGGAGGGTTAACTCCTTTTAGTTGTCTTGATAGATGTGGAGGTTTAACTCCTTTTAGTTGTCTTGATAGATGTGGAGGGTTAACTCCTTTAGTTGTCTTAATAGATGTGGAGGGTTAACTCCTTTTAGTTGTCTTGATAGATGTGGAGGGTTAACTCCTGTAGGTAGTTGTCTTGATAGATGTGGAGGGTTAACTCCTTTTAGTTGTCTTGATAGATGTGGAGGGTTAACTCCTTTAGTTGTCTTGCTAGATGTGGAGGGTCAACTCCTTTAGTTGTCTTGATAGATGTGGAGGGTTAACACCTTTAGTTGTCTTGATAGATGTGGAGGGTTAACACCTTTAGTTGTCTTGATAGATGTGGAGGGTTAACACCTTTAGTTGTCTTGATAGATGTGGAGGGTTAACACCTTTAGTTGTCTTGATAGATGTGGAGGGTTAACACCTTTAGTTGTCTTGATAGATGTGGAGGTTTAACTCCTTTAGTTGTCTTGCTAGATGTGGAGGGTTAACACCTCCAGTTGTCTTGATAGATGTGGAGGGTTAACTCCTTTAGTTGTCTTGATAGATGTGGAGGGTTAACTCCTGTAGTTGTCTTGATAGATGTGGAGGGTTAACTCCTTTTAGTTGTCTTGATAGATTTGGAGGTTTAACTCCTTTTAGTTGTCTTGATAGATGTGGAGGGTTGACTCCTGTAGTTGTCTTGATAGATGTGGAGGGTTAACTCCTTTTAGTTGTCTTGATAGACGTGGAGGGTTAACTCCTTTAGTTGTCTTGCTAGATGTGGAGGGTCAACTCCTTTAGTTGTCTTGATAGATGTGGAGGGTTAACACCTTTAGTTGTCTTGATAGATGTGGAGGGTTAACACCTTTAGTTGTCTTGATAGATGTGGAGGGTTAACACCTTTAGTTGTCTTGATAGATGTGGAGGGTTAACACCTTTAGTTGTCTTGATAGATGTGGAGGGTTAACTCCTGTAGGTAGTTGTCTTGATAGATGTGGAGGTTTAACTCCTTTAGTTGTCTTGCTAGATGTGGAGGGTTAACACCTCCAGTTGTCTTGATAGATGTGGAGGGTTAACACCTCCAGTTGTCTTGATAGATGTGGAGGGTTAACTCCTTTAGTTGTCTTGATAGATGTGGAGGGTTAACTCCTTTAGTTGTCTTGATAGATGTGGAGGGTTAACTCCTGTAGTTGTCTTGATAGATGTGGAGGGTTAACTCCTTTAGTTGTCTTGATAGATGTGGAGGGTTGACTCCTGTAGTTGTCTTGATAGATGTGGAGGGTTAACTCCTTTTAGTTGTCTTGATAGATTTGGAGGTTTAACTCCTTTTAGTTGTCTTGATAGATGTGGAGGGTTGACTCCTGTAGTTGTCTTGATAGATGTGGAGGGTTAACTCCTTTTAGTTGTCTTGATAGACGTGGAGGGTTAACTCATTTAGTTGTCTTGCTAGATGTGGAGGGTCAACTCCTTTAGTTGTCTTGATAGATGTGGAGGGTTAACTCCTTTAGTTGTCTTGATAGATGTGGAGGGTTAACACCTTTAGTTGTCTTGATAGATGTGGAGGGTTAACACCTTTAGTTGTCTTGATAGATGTGGAGGGTTAACACCTTTAGTTGTCTTGATAGATGTGGAGGGTTAACTCCTGTAGGTAGTTGTCTTGATAGATGTGGAGGTTTAACTCCTTTAGTTGTCTTGCTAGATGTGGAGGGTTAACACCTCCAGTTGTCTTGATAGATGTGGAGGGTTAACACCTCCAGTTGTCTTGATAGATGTGGAGGGTTGACTCCTTTAGTTGTCTTGGTAGATGTGGAGGGTTAACTCCTTTTAGTTGTCTTGATAGATGTGGAGGGTTAACTCCTTTAGTTGTCTTGATAGATGTGGAGGGTCAACACCTTTAGTTGTCTTGATAGATGTGGAGGGTTAACACCTTTAGTTGTCTTGATAGATGTGGAGGGTTAACTCCTTTAGTTGTCTTGATAGATGTGGAGGGTT
>NW_025533934.1:180000-242500 GCF_020615455.1 Coregonus clupeaformis | reverse complement strand
GCAGGTCTGCTGCTCCCCCTGTTGGCCCTTACTGCAGGTCTGCTGCTCCCCCTGTTGGCCCTTACAGCAGGTCTGCTGCTCCCCCTGTTGGCCCTTACTGCAGGTCTGCTGCTCCCCCTGTTGGCCCTTACAGCAGGTCTGATGCTCCCCCTGTTGGCCCTTACTGCAGAACAACACAGTCCAGGGGCCCTGCCTGTTGTAGGTACACAGTGATATGAGAATGATGACCCTGCATTTAGGAACGTACCAAATCAAATCAAATCAAATGCTTACTTACCAGCCCTGAACCATATACTTACTGGACTACTACAGCCAGCCCTGTTGGGAGCAGTTGCACATGGTGCTATGTTTGTGATGTTAACCAGTGCTGAGTGAATTGAAACATCATGCCTCTATATCAGGGTTCCCCAACTGGCGGTCAGTGGGCCAAATCTGGCCCGCCAGCAATATTATTTGGCCCCCCAAATTAATTATGATTATTTTTTTTCATAAAATGAAAAAATAATACATAAATGATCTTGGACCTGAGATGCAAAAAGTCCCAAATGCAATGTCCCAATAAGGAAGTGACCCTACCTAAATAATGCAAAAGTTACGTTTTAACTTAATCAATGAGGAGAGAGAATGCAGGAGACCGTCAACTAATACAGCAGGCAGCGGACCATTCTGTGGCGGAGAAACGTAAAGCTGCAACCGCGGCCCAATCAATAGGAGGTGAACAGCGCCTGGTGCTGAACATATAGCTCACTTGTTATGCAAGTGGCGCACAGCAACAGATGTAGAAAAACTACACCAGTCGAGTAATTCAATTCAACAATAATCTTCATTTTAATTTGACTTTACAAACAACAAGAGGGCTTAATTGGAGTCCATTTCTTCCTAGCCAAGGCCCATATAAAATAACTGGCTGAGGTAGTCTGTGTCGGTTAACAGGATAAATAAATAAATAAAAGTCCTAATAGAAAGGGGATTTTTTATTAATTAGGACTACTTAGAATTGCAACTGGGCAAAAAGGTATATAGGATCCTACATAAAACAATAATTTAAAGAAAATAAGGCGACGTCTGAATGTCTTTATCGGGAGTCTCGGGATAACCTGCTCCTGTAACGACAGAACAAACAACAGAAAATACTGTCAGCTTGAGACCTAAAATAGCCCTGGATAAACACTAATAATAATAATAATCATCATCATCATCATCACAGTAATGTTAGCGGCCTATATGACTATTTATTAAATACTAAGGTACTTAATGGGAAAAGTTGCATTTCCCCTCGGACACGATCTTGTGGATGTTGGGGGATATTGATGTGATTTTGATGCGCAGGCAGTTCCTCTATTGACTTATGTGAAAGCCGGTTCCTGTCGTGAGTCTTGATTGCGTTCATAGAGGAAAAGGAGGACTCGCAGGTGTAAGTCGATCCAAACACTGTTAGCGCAGAAAATGCAAGTTTCTTTATTGTGCTGTATTCCTCTGAGCATACCACCCAAAATGCACGCAAGGACTCGGCACTCCTGAGCGCTTCCCTGGAATTCAATCAGCTCAGTTTGTGTCGCGGCCTCACCCAGCGAGGGTATCGTTTTCTTAGCAAGGGAGGAGAATTCTCCACCTGGTGGACTGTTAGAGAATCACGTACAAACGCAATGATATCCTTTGGGCATGCTGTAGTCTTGAAATCTGGTGGAGAACTTGTCCCTCAGCTGCTTGATGAAATCTTCCATCACCTCTGTGATAATGCTGCGGCCTGGTCCCTCTGCCTGTCCTCTGTGATAATGCTGCGGCCTGGTCCCTCTGCCTGTCCTCTGTGATAATGCTGCGGCCTGGTCCCTCAGCGTGTCGTTTCTTCAGTGTGCTGGAGTGCAGTAGCCTTCCAGATGACAAGTACCAAATCCAACAACTCAAGCTTCCTAGTAAAGGCCTTAAGTTTTTCCACCAGGTCTACGACTGTTGACCCTCTTCCTTGTAACTGTCAGATTTAACCCGTTTAAGTGACAGAGTATGTCAGCCAAAAAAAGCAACATTTAGAGAGGAATTCCTCAATTTCCAGAATACCAAGGTGGTCAGCTGCTGCCCTCATTTTAGTTTTTTTCTGAGAAAATCCACAACCTGCTCATGCAGCTCACAGAACCTTCTGGAGCTTTTCCTTTATTCAGCCGGCGCACGTCGTCGTGAAGCGGGAGATCATAGTGGGTGGCCTCCTCTGATTCTGTCACAAGCTTCCGGAAAAGACCGTGTCGGGTACTTGATGCCCCCCTGACTAAGTTGATTATGCGCTTTACTTTAGCCATCACATCTTTCATCTCACCGTTTAGTCTGACACACAGCACGCTCTGATGGATGAGACGATGCAAGCCATTCATTTGTGGGGCGATTTCCTTCAACCTGCTGACCAGCCCCCTGTGTCTGCCCACCACAGCAGGAGCCCCCGTCCGTGACCACAAAGTTGACTTTTTTTCGAATGACAGGCCATGCTGCGTAAAAACGATTCTTCCGGCTTTGTGAATAGGATGTCCCCGGTGGTGTGTCCTTCGAGGGGAATCAGTGGCAGTAGCTCTTCTTTTAAAGTCATTTCCATGAAAATAACAAGACATACACACACAACTGTGCTACATCGGTGTTGTCAGTACTCTCATCAATAGCCTGGCTGAGCCCCTCCGGAACAATCCGAGCCCCTCCGGAACAATCCGATGCACAGCATCTGCCAGTGCATGGACAAAGGCGGCCCGGCTGTTGACGCTGACAGGGGCACCTGCTTGACAGACGCAATTATATGCTGTCCATAGACTTGTGGTTAGCCAATTCCTCCAAAACTGTCACCATGCACTTTTTTTTTAAATACCTCCGCGTCTGCGAAGGGCATGTTGTGTTTGGTTAGAACCCAGAACGCTTTTAGGGAGGCACTGGTGACCTTCTGTTGTTGGGTCAGTCCAGGAAGGAGGATTCTGCTGCCGTGTGTGTAGCTTGCTGTTAATGCTTCGGTGGTTCTGCGTCGCTCCTCTGTCTGGGGCGGGAAGACCGCTTTGAAAGTTCCATTTAACATTCATAATAACATCTGAGATTGAATTCTATGTAAACAGCGATAATTTCATTGCAAATAAGACACACTGGCTTGGTAGTGGAGAAAGATGGGAAGATGAACGTCTCTCTCTGTCTGTTCTTCCCTTTTCATTATCTACATTTCTTTTTGATACTTTCTGAGAGCGACATTTTCTCTTGCTATCAAGCGAATTGTTCTGAACGAATGTTGACATGAAAAAAAAAGTAGTGTAGGTTACATTATGCTACGTAGACCTGTTGTCCCCCTCCAATCAACGCACAGAGAAATAGACAAAAACATGATAATTGAATAGAGACATTGGTGATTTTATGAGCTTGATCAGATCGAAGTTATGTTGTTCTCACTGAATTTATTATGTACTAATCAGATGTGTTAAAACATGTTGTTCAATTTGCAGTGTAGGCCTATTAATTGTGGTAATATTGTATGCTAATTATGTTCTGGCCCGCCGACTATCAGCTGAGAAAGAAACTGGGCCGAACACCCCTCTGTGTGCTGCTGGTGAGACCTACTAACTGGAACAGTGCTGTGGGAACATGGTTACACATTTCGTTTTTTTTAGTAAATGTATAGAGTTCTTGCCTCCTTTATGTTTATGTTGCTGGCGAGGTCTATGCTGTAGTCTGTAACAGAGCAGTGATTTCCTCCTTCAAAGGCGGTCACTGGGTTTTCTCTCTGTCATGGCCCAGTAAGCTTGATCTTGCTGTAACCAGTAAGCTTGATCTTCACATCTAGCCACTTAACTAGCAAGTTAGCAAACCTAATGCATAGCTGGAGCCCTGAGCTGGATTTAATTAATTTGGCACATCTTAGATAGTTAACTTCTAGTTAAAACATTTAAAATGTTTACATTTTTAGTCACTTAGCAGACACTCTTATCCAGAGCGACTTACAGTTAGTGAGTGCATACATTATTATTTTTTTCATACTGGCCCCCCGTGGGAACCGAACCCACAACCCTGGCGTTGCAA
The DNA here is from genome assembly GCF_020615455.1 of Coregonus clupeaformis. Lineage (NCBI taxonomy): Eukaryota > Metazoa > Chordata > Actinopteri > Salmoniformes > Salmonidae > Coregonus > Coregonus clupeaformis. Next base: position 238,468 of record NW_025533934.1, on the reverse strand, counting down.
ACGCCATGCTCTACCAACTGAGCTACATCCCTGCCGGCCATTCCCTCCCCTACCCTGGACGATGCTGGGCCAATTGTGCGCCGCCCCATGGGTAAGCAGTGGTGTAGAGCGCAGCCCCCCGGTATAGACGGTATATCGCCCAAACCTAATATCCATCCTCATGTGCATGACTCATGTCTCTACTGCAGCACACATCTGGAATGATTGAATTGGACCTGCTGGATTCACTCACATATTCATTTTCTCTTTAAAAAATGTCCTCTGCTCTGTGTCTGCAGCTAGCCAGGCCTCCACAGAGAGCATCATTACACGTGTTTTCTCTTTGAAACAGAGAGGAGAGGGAGAGGGAGAGAGAGAGGAGAGGGAGAGAGAGAGAGAGGGAGAGAGAGAGGAGAGGGAGAGAGAGAGGAGAGGGAGAGAGAGAGGAGAGGGAGAGGGAGAGGAGGGAGAGGGAGAGAGGAGAGAGGGAGGAGAGGGAGAGAGAGAGGAGAGGGAGAGGGAGAGGAGGGAGAGGGAGAGAGCGAGGAGGGAGGGAGGGAGGGAGGGAGGGAGGGAGAGAGAAAATATGTCTGGATCTAATTTGGAGTCTGTATTTCTCTCTCTGGTTCTCTCTTCAATACCACAGGCAGAGCAGGGTGGAATGTGGCTGTTGGCTGAGAGTTGGACTAGCTGGGTTGAGAGAGGAGAGTTGGACTAGCTGGGTTAAGAGGAGAGTTGGACTAGCTGGGTTGAGAGGAGAGTTGGACTAGCTGGTTTGAGAGGAGAGTTGGACTAGCTGGGTTGAGAGAGGAGAGTTGGACTAGCTGGGCTGAGAGAGGAGAGTTGGACTAGCTGGGTTGAGAGGAGAGTTGGACTAGCTGGGTTGAGAGGAGAGTTGGACTAGCTGGGTTGAGAGGAGAGTTGGACTAGCTGGGTTGAGAGGAGAGTTGGACTAGCTGGGTTGAGAGGAGAGTTGGACTTGCTGGGTTGAGAGGAGAGTTGGACTAGCTGGGTTGAGAGAGGAGAGTTGGACTAGCTGGGTTGAGAGAGGAGAGTTGGACTAGCTGGGTTGAGGGGAGAGTTGGACTAGCTGGGTTGAGAGGAGAGTTGGACTAGCTAAGTTGAGAGAGGAGAGTTGGACTAGCTGGGTTGAGAGGAGAGTTGGACTAGCTGGGTTGAGAGGAGAGTTGGACTAGCTGGATTGAGAGGAGAGTTGGACTAGCTGGGTTGAGAGGAGAGTTGGACGAGCTGGTTTGAGAGGAGAGTTGGACTAGCTGGGTTGAGAGGAGAGTTGGACTAGCTGGGCTGACAGCTGTGGTTGTGTTCAGAGTTAGATGTTTTAAGGGGAAACTACTAGAAGACTAAGTTCAGGTTCTATTGATACACACAGCTGTGGAAATAGCCATTTTCAACACACATGATTGGAGAGTTGTAGGATGGTTTCCAGTTTAGCTTTCTGCAGCCGCTCCCTGAAGGGACACACACAGCTTTAGGGATGTATGCAGTAGACCTACAGTACTGTTAGTGTGAATAGAGACAGTATATAGGGCCCTGTTAGTGTGAATAGAGACAGTATATAGGGCCCTGTTAGTGTGAATAGAGACAGGGCCCTGTTAGTGTGAATAGAGACAGTATATAGGGCCCTGTCAGTGTGAATAGAGACAGTATATAGGGCCCTGTTAGTGTGAATAGAGACAGTATATAGGGCCCTGTCAGTGTGAATAGAGACAGGGCCCTGTTAGTGTGAATAGAGACAGGGCCCTGTTAGTGTGAATAGAGACAGTATATAGGGCCCTGTTAGTGTGAATAGAGACAGTATATAGGGCCCTGTTAGTGTGAATAGAGACAGTATATAGGGCCCTGTTAGTGTGAATAGAGACAGGGCCCTGTTAGTGTGAATAGAGACAGTATATAGGGCCCTGTTAGTGTGAATAGAGACAGTATATAGGGCCCTGTTAGTGTGAATAGAGACAGGGCCCTGTTAGTGTGAATAGAGACAGTATATAGGGCCCTGTTAGTGTGAATAGAGACAGTATATAGGGCCCTGTTAGTGTGAATAGAGACAGTATATAGGGCCCTGTTAGTGTGAATAGAGACAGTATATAGGGCCCTGTTAGTGTGAATAGAGACAGTATATAGGGCCCTGTTAGTGTGAATAGAGACAGTATATAGGGCCCTGTTAGTGTGAATAGAGACAGTATATAGGGCCCTGTTAGTGTGAATAGAGACAGGGCCCTGTTAGTGTGAATAGAGACAGTATATAGGGCCCTGTTAGTGTGAATAGAGACAGTATATAGGGCCCTGTCAGTGCAAAAATTGAAAGGACAATAAAGACATATTCACTCCATTAGTGTGTAGCTGAGCACCCCTGAGTGGCCCCTGGGTTAAGGGTCAGCGTGGCGGAGGTGATGTTGCCTACCCTCACCCCCTGGCTCTAGGGTGGCTGGGATGGTGGAGTTAATGTGTGCCATAACCAGCCTTTCAAAGCACTTCATGATTACCGAAGTGAGTGCTGCAGGGCGGTAATCATTGTGGCATGAATCCTTAGAGTTCTTAGGAACAGGAATGATGGTGGTCATCTTAAAACATGTGGGGACTACAGACTGGGACAAGGAGAGGTTGAAATGTACCATGAATATATCTGCCAGCTGTTCTGCGCATGCTATGAGAACACGCCCTGGAATACCGTCGGGGGCCCGCGGCCTTGCGGGTGTTGACCTGATTAAAGACCCTTCTCACGTCGGCCTCGGAGAGAGAGATCACCCCGTCCTCTGGGTCGGTGACGGCCCCTCACACCCGGCTCCATGTTGTTGTTGTTGTCAAAGCGTGAATAAAATGCATTGAGTTAATCTGGTAGAGAGGCATCGTTGGGCAGATCACGGCTGGGTCTTCCTTTGTAATCCGTAATGGGCTGTAGCTCCTGCCACATACAGCGGGCGGCGGAGCCTGTCTAATATGATTCCACCTTATTCCTAGATTGTCCTTTTGCTTGTTTGATGACTCTGCGGAGTCACTTGTTCCTGTCTTCGGCCGTAGCATCAGGGTTGTCTGCGATAGCTCTGTGTGCGGTAACCCTGTCCTTTAGTTTAGCGCCAACCTCTGTGTTAATCCATGGCTTTTGATTGGGGAAGCAGCGAACCCTCACCGTGGGGACAAGGTCGCCGATGCATTTTCTAATGAAGCCGGAGGTGGTTAGCTCGTCGACGCTATCGGCGGAGTCTCTCTAAACATATTCCAGTCAGCGTTAGCAAAGCAGTCCTGTAGCATAACCTCTGATTCTGGTGATAATTTATCAACGGCGCGAATCGCAGTTACTTCCTGTTTCAGCTTCTGCTTGTAAACAGGAAGCAAGAGTAAGGAGTCATGATCTGATTTGCCGAATGGCGGACAAGAGAGGGCATTGAACGCTTGCTTGTGGGTAGAATAGCAGTGGTCTAGGACTTTATCGCCCCTAGTGGTGAAGGAGACGTGTTGATGGAAGTTGGGCATCACATGTCTTAGTGACGCCGAATTAAAATCGGCAGCAACCAGAAAAGCAGCCTCTGGGTGTAGGTTTTCCTGCTCTGGGTGTAGGTTTTCCTGCTCTGGGTGTAGGTTTTCCTGCTCTGGGTGTAGGTTTCCCTGCTCTGGGTGTAGGTTTTCCTGCTTGTTTATAGCCTTGTACAGTTTAAGTTCCAGCTTGTTATTGTTCTTGTCCTGAGGTGGAATGTTTACAACAGTCACGATAACAGCTGACAACTCCCTCGGGAGGGTAGAAGGGTCGGCGTTTGACCATTTGGTATTCCAAGACGGGTGAACAGTGGGCCGACACTTCCAATGCGCTGGAATTAGCACACCAGTTGGTGTTGATGAAGAGGCAAACCCCTCCCCCTTGACTTGCCCGACTCTACTGTCCTGTCCGCCCGGTGAATGGAGAATCTATCGAGTTGGATAGCCATGTTTCTGAAAAGCAAAGAATATTGCAGTTCCGAGAGTCCCGTTGGTAGCAAATCCACGATCGGAGGTCATCCATCTTATTAGTCAGTAGAATGGAGGGAAGAGGTGGCCGGTTTTGCCTTCGTCTCAATCTCACCAGGATCCCCCTTCTCTTGGCTCTGTAACACCGGTGTTTCCTCTTGGGTAGCCCGGTAATTTGGTCTGAATCACAGAGAGAGCCCAGGGCCGATCTGATGTTCAAAAGTTATTGTCAAAATAAATGCCCAAATAATCACAAAATAGCAAAGTTGGGTTGGAGTTTTCAAAACGGCAGCTATTCAGTACAGTGCCGACTAGGTGAGAAATCTGCCGATGTGCCCTTGAGCAAGACACTTAACCCTAATTGCTCCTGTAAGTTGCTCTCGATAAGAGCGTCTGCTAAATGACTTAAATGTAAAATGCTTAATCTGAATGGAGTTGTTGTAGACAAGGACAAGGAGCATAGCAAAATAGCCTAAATTAGCCTTGCTAGCTAACTAACTTTACTAGCTAGTGTATCTAGCTAGCTTCTTTACATGTTAGTCATTTAGCAGATGCTCTTATCCAGAGCGACTTACAGTTAAGTGAGTGCATACATTTTCATACTGGCCCCCTGTGGGAATCGAACCCACAAATCTTTACATCGTTTTGATGCAGTCAAGACAGACACTACCAGATGAGATGATAGATGAACCTATCGCAGCAACAAGTTTGGCTAACTAGCGTCAGTCGGTTTGGCTAACTAGCGCCAGTCGGTTTGGCTAACTAGCGCCAGTCGGTTTGGCTAACTAGCGCCAGTTGGTTTGGCTAACTAGCGCCAGTCGGTTTGGCTAACTAGCGCCAGTCGGTTTGGCTAACTAGCGCCAGTCGGTTTGGCTAACTAGCGCCAGTCGGTTTGGCTAACTAGCGCCAGTTGGTTTGGCTAACTAGCGCCAGTTGGTTTGGCTAACTAGCGCCAGTTGGTTTGGCTAACTAGCGCCAGTCGGTTTGGCTAACTAGCGCCAGTCGGTTTGGCTAACTAGCGCCAGTCGGTTTGGCTATTTTCTCTCTCTCTCTGTGTGTCAGACACACTGGCCCCTGCGAGAAACACTCCTTTCACACCACTTCGATACAGTAGTTTAAGAGCGTTAACGTAGCAGGTTAGGAGAACTTACGCAGTAGTTTAAGAGAGTTAACGTAGCAGGTTAGGAGAACTTGCGCAGTAGTTTAAGAGTTAACGTAGCAGGTTAGGAGAACTTAGACAGTAGTTTATGAGCGTTAACATAGCAGGTTAGGAGAACTTACGCAGTAGTTTGAGAGTTAACGTAGCAGGTTAGGAGAACTTACACAGTAGTTTAAGAGAGTTAACGTAGCAGGTTAGGAGAACTTACACAGTAGTTTAAGAGAGTTAACGTAGCAGGTTAGGAGAACTTGCGCAGTAGTTTAAGAGTTAACGTAGCAGGTTAGGAGAACTTACACAGTAGTTTATGAGCGTTAACATAGCAGGTTAGGAGAACTTACGCAGTAGTTTGAGAGTTAACGTAGCAGGTTAGGAGAACTTACACAGTAGTTTAAGAGAGTTAACGTAGCAGGTTAGGAGAACTTACACAGTAGTTTATGAGAGTTAACGTAGCAGGTTAGGAGAACTTACACAGTAGTTTAAGAGAGTTAACGTAGCAGGTTAGGAGAACTTACGCAGTAGTTTAAGAGCATTAACGTAGCAGGTTAGGAGAACTTACACAGTAGTTTAAGAGAGTTAACGTAGCAGGTTAGGAGAACTTACGCAGTAGTTTAAGAGCATTAACGTAGCAGGTTAGGAGAACTTACACAGTAGTTTAAGAGAGTTAACGTAGCAGGTTAGGAGAACTTACACAGTAGTTTAAGAGAGTTAACGTAGCAGGTTAGGAGAACTTACACAGTCGTTTATGAGAGTTAACGTAGCAGGTTAGGAGAACTTACACAGTAGTTTAAGAGAGTTAACGTAGCAGGTTAGGAGAACTTACACAGTCGTTTATGAGAGTTAACGTAGCAGGTTAGGAGAACTTGCACAGTAGTTTGAGAGTTAACGTAGCAGGGTAGGAGATCTTGCGCAGCAGTTTACGAGAGTTAACGTAGCAGGTTAGGAGAACTTACGCAGCAGTTTACGAGAGTTAACGTAGCAGGTTAGGAGAACTTACACAGTAGTTTATGAGAGTTAACATAGCAGGTTAGGAGAACTTACGCAGTAGTTTATGAGAGTTAACGTAGCAGGTTAGGAGAACTTACACAGTAGTTTATGAGAGTTAACATAGCAGGTTAGGAGAACTTACACAGTAGTTTAAGAGAGTTAACGTAGCAGGTTAGGATAACTTACACATTAGTTTATGAGAGTTAACGTAGCAGGTTAGGAGAACTTACACAGTAGTTTAAGAGAGTTAACGTAGCAGGTTAGGAGAACTTACACAGTAGTTTAAGAGAGTTAACGTAGCAGGTTAGGAGAACTTACACAGTAGTTTAAGAGAGTTAACGTAGCAGGTTAGGAGAACTTACACAGTAGTTTAAGAGAGTTAACATAGCAGGTTAGGAGAACTTACGCAGCAGTTTAAGAGCGTTAACGTAGCAGGTTAGGAGAACTTACACAGTCGTTTATGAGAGTTAACGTAGCAGGTTAGGAGAACTTACACAGTAGTTTAAGAGAGTTAACGTAGCAGGTTAGGAGAACTTACACAGTTGTTTATGAGAGTTAACGTAGCAGGTTAGGAGAACTTACACAGTAGTTTGAGAGTTAACGTAGCAGGTTAGGAGAACTTGCGCAGTAGTTTGAGAGTTAACGTAGCAGGTTAGGAGAATTTACGCAGCAGTTTACGAGAGTTAACGTAGCAGGTTAGGAGAACTTGCGCAGTAGTTTGAGAGTTAACGTAGCAGGTTAGGAGAATTTACGCAGCAGTTTACGAGAGTTAACGTAGCAGGTTAGGAGAACTTACGCAGCAGTTTACGAGAGTTAACGTAGCAGGTTAGGAGAACTTACACAGTAGTTTGAGAGTTAACATAGCAGGTTAGGAGAACTTACGCAGTAGTTTGAGAGTTAACATAGCAGGTAAGGAGAACTTACACAGTAGTTTAAGAGAGTTAACGTAGCAGGTTAGGAGAACTTACACAGTAGTTTATGAGAAAGAACTTACACAGTAGTTTATGGGGCGGCAGGTAGCTTAGTGGTTAAGAGCGTTGTGCCAGTAACCGAAAGGTCGTTGGTTCTAATCCCCGAGCCAACTAGGTGAAAAATCTGTCTATGTGCCCTTGAGCAAGGCAGTTAACCCTAATTGCTCCTGTAAGTCGCTCTGGATAAGAGTGTCTGCTAAATGACTAAAATGTAAATGTAATGAGAGTTAATGTAGCAGATTAGGAGAATTTACGCAGTAGTTTAAGAGAGTTAAAATAGCAGGTTAGGAGAATTTACGCAGTAGTTTAAGAGAGTTAACGTAGCAGGTTAGGAGAACTTACGCAGTAGTTTAAGAGAGTTAACGTAGCAGGTTAGGAGAACTTACACAGTAGTTTATGAGAGTTAACGTAGCAGGTTAGGAGAACTTACACAGTAGTTTTTGAGAGTTAACGTAGCAGGTTAGGAGAAGTTACGCAGTAGTTTGAGAGTTAACGTAGCAGGTTAGGAAATCTTACACAGTAGTTTAAGAGTTAACGTAGCAGGTTAGGAGAACTTACGCAGCAGTTTAAGAGAGTTAACGTAGCAGGTTAGGAGAACTTACACAGTAGTTTGAGAGTTAACGTAGCAGGTTAGGAGAATTTACGCAGTAGTTTAAGAGCGTTAACGTAGCAGGTTAGGAGAACTTACACAGTAGTTTAAGAGAGTTAACGTAGCAGGTTAGGAGAACTTACGCAGCAGTTTAAGAGAGTTAACGTAGCAGGTTAGGAGAACTTACGCAGCAGTTTAAGAGCGTTAACGTAGCAGGTTAGGAGAACTTACGCAGTAGTTTATGAGAGTTAACGTAGCAGGTTAGGAGAACTTACGCAGTAGTTTATGAGAGTTAACGTAGCAGGTTAGGAGAACTTACGCAGTAGTTTGAGAGTTAACGTAGCAGGTTAGGTAATCTTACACAGTAGTTTAAGAGAGTTAACTTAGCAGGTTAGGAGAACTTGCGCAGTAGTTTGAGAGTTAACGTAGCAGGTTAGGAGAACTTACGCAGCAGTTTAAGAGAGTTAACGTAGCAGGTTAGGAGAACTTGCGCAGTAGTTTGAGAGTTAACGTAGCAGGTTAGGAGAACTTACGCAGCAGTTTAAGAGAGTTAACGTAGCAGGTTAGGAGAACTTACACAGTAGTTTGAGAGTTAACATAGCAGGTTAGGAGAACTTACGCAGTAGTTTAAGAGTTAACGTAGCAGGTTAGGAGAACTTACGCAGCAGTTTAAGAGTTAACGTAGCAGGTTAGGAGAACTTGCACAGTAGTTTGAGAGTTAACGTAGCAGGTTAGGAGAACTTACGCAGCAGTTTAAGGAAGTTAACGTAGCAGGTTAGGAGAACTTGCGCAGTAGTTTGAGAGTTAACGTAGCAGGTTAGGAGAACTTGCGCAGTAGTTTGAGAGTTAACGTAGCAGGTTAGGAGAATTTACGCAGCAGTTTACGAGAGTTAACGTAGCAGGTTAGGAGAACTTACACAGTAGTTTGAGAGTTAACATAGCCGGTTAGGAGAACTTACGCAGTAGTTTGAGAGTTAACGTAGCAGGTTAGGAGAACTTACACAGTAGTTTAAGAGAGTTAACGTAGCAGGTTAGGAGAACTTACGCAGTAGTTTGAGAGTTAACGTAGCAGGTTAGGAGAACTTACGCAGTAGTTTAAGAGTTAACGTAGCAGGTTAGGAGAACTTACGCAGCAGTTTAAGAGTTAACGTAGCAGGTTAGGAGAACTTGCACAGTAGTTTGAGAGTTAACGTAGCAGGTTAGGAGAACTTACGCAGCAGTTTAAGGGCGTTAACGTAGCAGGTTAGGAGAACTTGCGCAGTAGTTTGAGAGTTAACGTAGCAGGTTAGGAGAACTTGCGCAGTAGTTTGAGAGTTAACGTAGCAGGTTAGGAGAATTTACGCAGCAGTTTACGAGAGTTAACGTAGCAGGTTAGGAGAACTTACGCAGTAGTTTGAGAGTTAACGTAGCAGGTTAGGAGAACTTACACAGTAGTTTATGAGAAAGAACTTACACAGTAGTTTATGGGGCGGCAGGTAGCTTAGTGGTTAAGAGCGTTGTGCCAGTAACCGAAAGGTCGCTGGTTCTAATCCCCGAGCCAACTAGGTGAAAAATCTGTCTATGTGCCCTTGAGCAAGGCAGTTAACCCTAATTGCTCCTGTAAGTCGCTCTGGATAAGAGTGTCTGCTAAATGACTAAAATGTAAATGTAATGAGAGTTAATGTAGCAGATTAGGAGAATTTACGCAGTAGTTTAAGAGAGTTAAAATAGCAGGTTAGGAGAATTTACGCAGTAGTTTAAGAGAGTTAACGTAGCAGGTTAGGAGAACTTACACAGTAGTTTAAGAGAGTTAACGTAGCAGGTTAGGAGAACTTACGCAGTAGTTTGAGAGTTAACGTAGCAGGTTAGGAGAACTTACACAGTAGTTTAAGAGAGTTAACGTAGCAGGTTAGGAGAACTTACACAGTAGTTTAAGAGAGTTAACGTAGCAGGTTAGGAGAATTTATGCAGTAGTTTATGAGAGTTAACGTAGCAGATTAGGAGAACTTACACAGTAGTTAATGAGAGTTAACGTAGCAGGTTAGGAGAACTTACGCAGTAGTTTGAGCGTTAACATAGCAGGTTAGGAGAACTTACGCAGTAGTTTAAGAGAGTTAACGTAGCAGGTTAGGAGAACTTACACAATAGTTTGAGAGTTAACATAGCAGGTTAGGAGAACTTACGCAGTAGTTTATGAGAGTTAACGTAGCAGGTTAGGAGAACTTACACAGTAGTTTAAGAGAGTTAACGTAGCAGGTTAGGATAATTTACACAGTAGTTTAAGAGAGTTAACGTAGCAGGTTAGGAGAACTTATGCAGTAGTTTATGAGAGTTAACGTAGCAGGTTAGGAGAATTTACGCAGTAGTTTGAGAGTTAACGTAGCAGGTTAGGAGAACTTTTGCAGTAGTTTGAGAGTTAACATAGCAGGTTAGGAGAACTTATGCAGTAGTTTGAGAGTTAACGTAGCGGGTTAGGAGAACTTACGCAGTAGTTTGAGAGTTAACTTAGCAGGTTAGGAGAACTTACGCAGCAGTTTAAGAGAGTTAACGTAGCAGGTTAGGAGAACTTGCGCAGTAGTTTGAGAGTTAACGTAGCAGGTTAGGAGAACTTACGCAGCAGTTTACGAGAGTTAACGTAGCAGGTTAGGAGAACTTGCACAGTAGTTTGAGAGTTAACGTAGCGGGTTAGGAGAATTTACGCAGCAGTTTAAGAGCGTTAACGTAGCAGGTTAGGAGAACTTACACAGTAGTTTAAGAGAGTTAACGTAGCAGGTTAGGAGAACTTACACAGTAGTTTATGAGAAAGAACTTACACAGTAGTTTATGGGGCGGCAGGTAGCTTAGTGGTTAAGAGCGTTGTGCCAGTAACCGAAAGGTCGTTGGTTCTAATCCCCGAGCCAACTAGGTGAAAAATCTGTCTATGTGCCCTTGAGCAAGGCAGTTAACCCTAATTGCTCCTGTAAGTTGCTCTGGATAAGAGTGTCTGCTAAATGACTAAATGTAAATGTAATGAGAGTTAATGTAGCAGATTAGGAGAATTTACGCAGTAGTTTAAGAGAGTTAAAATAGCAGGTTAGGAGAATTTACGCAGTAGTTTAAGAGAGTTAACATAGCAGGTTAGGAGAATTTACGCAGTAGTTTAAGAGAGTTAACGTAGCAGGTTAGGAGAACTTACACAGTAGTTTGAGAGTTAACATGGCAGGTTAGGAGAACTTACACAGTAGTTTAAGAGAGTTAACGTAGTTTGGCTAACTAGCGTCAGTCGGTTTGGCTAACTAGCGCCAGTCGGTTTGGCTAACTAGCGCCAGTCGGTTTGGCTAACTAGCGCCAGTTGGTTTGGCTAACTAGCGCCAGTCGGTTTGGCTAACTAGCGCCAGTTGGTTTGGCTAACTAGCGCCAGTCGGTTTGGCTAACTAGCGCCAGTCGGTTTGGCTAACTAGCGCCAGTTGGTTTGGCTAACTAGCGCCAGTTGGTTTGGCTAACTAGCGCCAGTTGGTTTGGCTAACTAGCGCCAGTCGGTTTGGCTAACTAGCGCCAGTCGGTTTGGCTAACTAGCGCCAGTCGGTTTGGCTAACTAGCGCCAGTCGGTTTGGCTATTTTCTCTCTCTCTCTCTGTGTGTCAGACACACTGGCCCCTGCGAGAAACACTCCTTTCACACCACTTCGATACAGTAGTTTAAGAGCGTTAACGTAGCAGGTTAGGAGAACTTGCGCAGTAGTTTGAAAGTTAACGTAGCAGGTTAGGAGAACTTACACAGTAGTTTGAGCGTTAACGTAGCAGGTTAGGAGAACTTACACAGTAGTTTATGAGAGTTAACGTAGCAGGTTAGGAGAACTTACGCAGTAGTTTAAGAGAGTTAACGTAGCAGGTTAGGAGAACTTGCGCAGTAGTTTGAAAGTTAACGTAGCAGGTTAGGAGAACTTACACAGTAGTTTGAGCGTTAACGTAGCAGGTTAGGAGAACTTGCGCAGTAGTTTGAGAGTTAACGTAGCAGGTTAGGAGAACTTACACAGTAGTTTATGAGAGTTAACATAGCAGGTTAGGAGAACTTACGCAGTAGTTTAAGAGAGTTAACATAGCAGGTTAGGAGAACTTACACAGTAGTTTAAGAGAGTTAACGTAGCAGGTTAGGAGAACTTACGCAGTAGTTTAAGAGAGTTAACATAGCAGGTTAGGAGAACTTACGCAGTAGTTTAAGAGTTAACGTAGCAGGTTAGGAGAAATTACGCAGTAGTTTATGAGAGTTAACGTAGCAGGTTAGGAGGGGGGGTACGAACAAAGGATCCAATTCAGGAAAGTCGAAATGCTGGTGCGAGACCACGGATCTAATATTCAAAGGTTATTTTGGGCTGTAGGTAATAATGCAAGAAACGTTCTGAACAAATAACGTAAGAAATAACAAAAAAGCTAGGAACAGGGTGACTGTTAGTCGGCGCCGTCTTGGATGATGTACAAGATGATGTACAAGATGGCGGCAGGTAGCTTAGTGGTTAAGAGCGTTGTGCCAGTAACCGAAAGGTCGCTGGTTCTAATCCCCGAGCCGACTAGGTGAAAAATCTGTCCATGTGCCCTTGAGCAAGGCACTTAACCCTAATTGCTCCTGTAAGTCGCTCTGGATAAGAGCGTCTGCTAAATGACCAATTAAAAAAAAAAAAATGTATGTACTGTACTGAACTCCACTCTACCCTGCTGTACTCTACTGAGCTCTACCCTGCTGTAGTCTGCTGAGCTCTACCCTGCTGTACTCTACTGAGCTCTACCCTGCTGTACTCTACTGAGCTCTACCCTGCTGTACTCTACTGAGCTCTACCCTGCTGTAGTCTGCTGAGCTCTACCCTGCTGTACTCTACTGAGCTCTACCCTGCTGTACTCTACTGAGCTCTACCCTGCTGTACTCTACTGAGCTCTACCCTGCTGTACTCTACTGAGCTCTACCCTGCTGTACTCTACTGAGCTCTACCCTGCTGTACTCCACTGAGCTCTACCCTGCTGTACTCTACTGAGCTCTACCCTGCTGTACTCTACTGAGCTCTACCCTGCTGTACTCTACTGAGCTCTACCCTGCTGTACTCTACTGAGCTCTACCCTGCTGTACTCTACTGAGCTCTACCCTGCTGTAGTCTACTGAGCTCTACCCTGCTGTAGTCTACTGAGCTCTACCCCTGCTGTACTCTACTGAGCTCTACCCTGCTGTACTCTACTGAGCTCTACCCTGCTGTACTCTACTGAGCTCTACCCTGCTGTACTCTACTGAGCTCTACCCTGCTGTACTCTACTGAGCTCTACCCTGCTGTACTCTACTGAGCTCTACCCTGCTGTAGTCTACTGAACTCTACCCTGCTGTACTCTACTGAGCTCTACCCTGCTGTAGTCTACTGAGCTCTACCCTGCTGTAGTCTACTGAGCTCTACCCTGCTGTACTCTACTGAGCTCTACCCTGCTGTACTCTACTGAGCTCTACCCTGCTGTACTCTACTGAGCTCTACCCTGCTGTAGTCTACTGAGCTCTACCCTGCTGTACTCTACTGAGCTCTACCCTGCGGTACTCTACTGAGCTCACCCTGCTGTACTCTACTGAGCTCTACCCTGCTGTAGTCTACTGAGCTCTACCCTGCTGTACTCTACTGAGCTCTACCCCTGCTGTACTCTACTGAGCTCTACCCTGCTGTACTCTACTGAGCTCCCTACCCTGCTGTAGTCTACTGAGCTCTACCCTGCTGTACTCTACTGAGCTCTACCCTGCTGTAGTCTACTGAACTCTACCCTGCTGTAGTCTACTGAGCTCTACCCTGCTGTACTCTACTGAGCTCTACCCTGCTGTAGTCTACTGAGCTCTACCCTGCTGTACTCTACTGAGCTCTACCCTGCTGTAGTCTACTGAGCTCTACCCTGCTGTACTCTACTGAGCTCTACCCTGCTGTACTCTACTGAGCTCTACCCCTGCTGTACTCTACTGAGCTCTACCCTGCTGTACTCTACTGAGCTCTACCCTGCTGTACTCTACTGAGCTCTACCCTGCTGTAGTCTACTGAGCTCTACCCTGCTGTACTCTACTGAGCTCTACCCTGCTGTACTCTACTGAGCTCTACCCTGCTGTAGTCTACTGAGCTCTACCCCTGCTGTACTCTACTGAGCTCTACCCTGCTGTAGTCTACTGAGCTCTACCCTGCTGTAGTCTACTGAGCTCTACCCTGCTGTACTCTACTGAGCTCTACCCTGCTGTACTCTACTGAGCTCTACCCTGCTGTACTCTACTGAGCTCTACCCTGCTGTACTCTACTGAGCTCTACCCTGCTGTACTCTACTGAGCTCTACCCTGCTGTAGTCTACTGAGCTCTACCCTGCTGTACTCTACTGAGCTCTACCCTGCTGTAGTCTACTGAGCTCTACCCTGCTGTAGTCTACTGAGCTCTACCCTGCTGTACTCTACTGAGCTCTACCCTGCTGTACTCTACTGAGCTCTACCCTGCTGTACTCTACTGAGCTCTACTGTGATGTCCAAACTTGTGAAAAATGGATGTCTTTGATTGTTTCAGATTTGGTCTGGACCAACCAAATGTGGTCTTGTTTGGGGGCGGAGCGCATTACAGTAGTAGCCAGTTTGTAGAATAATACCCAAATATAAAACAGAAGGATGTTGCATTATTTCTACCTTTTTGTGTTCCTATTCAGGATACATCACTATGAAGAGAATGAGTAAATGGGTAAACTGTTGAAAGTAGAGTTGTATGGTTTGTTCAACTTTTAAATCAGTGGGTTTTGTTTGGCATACATTTTAAAGTGAATAGTTCAAAGCGTAATTTATTTACTGTGGAATTGCACTGAGCCTGCTCCCACTCCTGGGACAGCTAACCCCAGTGCCTGAGTACCATGAACTCTGACCCCTGACCTAGGGGTCAGCAGCCAGGGCCTTGGAGGGCCACTGAGGTGTCGTGTCTGTCTGGGCTCCATGTGTTGTATTCCATCAGGGTCACAGGAACGGCTGGCATCAGCAGAGATGGGAGATGCTGCTCATTCCTCCGAGTGGAGCGATAACAGTAAAAGGGAGGAAATGCCAGGCAGACCAGGGTTGCATCCCAAATGGAACCCTATACCCTACTGAGCCCCATCAAAAGGAGTGCACTGTATAGGGAATAGGCCTGCATTTGGGAGCAGTCCAACAGTGGCTCCCAGCTCCCACTCCTTGTGGAATGTGCTAGAATGTTAGACAGACACTCCGCACACTCCTCACTCCACTCCCTGGCAGTCTCTGGTTGGTTAGCCCTGGCAGTCTCTGGTTGGTTAGCCCTGGCAGTCTCTGGTTGGTTAGCTGTCTCTGGTTGGTTAGCCCTGGCAGTCTCTGGTTGGTTAGCCCTGGCAGTCTCTGGTTGGTTAGCCCTGGCAGTGTCTGGTTGGTTAGCCCTGGCAAATCAAATCAAATTTTATTGGTCACATGCGCCGAATACAACAAGTGCAGACATTACAGTGAAATGCTTACTTACAGCCCTTAACCAACAGTGCGTTTATTTTAAACAAAAAAGTAAGAATAAAACAACAACAAAAAAAAGTGTTGAGAAAAACAAAGAGCAGAAGTAAAATAAAGTGACAGTAGGGAGGCTATATATACAGGGGGGTAACGGTGCAGAGTCAATGTGCGGGGCACCGGCTAGTTGAGGTAGTTGAGGTAATATGTACATGTGGGTAGAGTTAAAGTGACTATGCATAAATACTTAACAGAGTAGCAGCAGCGTAAAAGGATGGGGTGGGGGGCAGTGCAAATAGTCCTGGTAGCCATGATTAGCTGTTCAGGAGTCTTATGGCTTGTGGTAGAAGCTGTTGAGAAGTCTTTTGGACCTAGACTTGGCACTCCGGTACCGCTTGCCCTGGCGGTAGCAGAGAGAACAGTCTATGACTAGGGTGGCTGGAGTCTTTGACAATTTTGAGGGCCTTCCTCTGACACCGCCTGGTATAGAGGTCTTGGATGGCAGGGGAGCTTTGCCCCAGTGATGTACTGGGCCGTACGCACTACCCTCTGTAGTGCCTTGCGGTCAGAGGGCCAAGCAGTTGCCATACCAGGCGGTGATGCAACCAGTCAGGATGCTCTCGATGGTGCAGCTGTAGAATTTTTTTGAGGATCTGAGGACCCATGCCAAATCTTTTAGTCTCCTGAGGGGGAATAGGCTTTGTCGTGCCCTCTTCACGACTGTCTTGGTGTGCTTGGACCATGATAGTTCGTTGGTGATGTGGACACCAAGGAACTTGAAGCTCTCAACCTGTTCCACTACAGCCCCGTCGATGAGAATGGGGGGCGTGCTCAGTCCTCTTTTTTTTTCCCTGTAGTCCACAATCATCTCCTTTGTCTTGGTCACGTTGAGGGGAGAGGTTGTTGTCCTGGCACCACACGGCCAGATCTCTGACCTCCTCCCCTATAGGCTGTCTCATCGTTGTCGGTGATCAGGCCTACCACTGTTGTGTCGTCGGCAAACTTAATGATGGTGTTGGAGTCGTGCCTGGCCATGCAGTCATGGGTGAACAGAGAGTACAGGAGGGGACTGAGCACGCACCCCCTGAGGGGCCCCCGTGTTGAGGATCAGTGTGGCAGATGTGTTGTTACCTACCCTTACCACCTGGGGGCGGCCCGTCAGGAAGTCCAGGATCCAGTTGCAGAGGGAGGTGTTTAGTCCCAGGATCCTTAGCTTAGTGATGAGCTTAGAGGGCACTATGGTGTTGAATGCTGAGCTGTAGTCAATGAATAGCATTCTCACGTAGGTGTTCCTCTTGTCCAGGTGGGAAAGGGCAGTGTGGAGTGCGATAGAGATTGCATCATCTGTGGATCTGTTGGGCGGTATGCAAATTGGAGTGGGTCTAGGGTTTCTGGGATTATGCTGTTGATGTGAGCCATGACCAGTCTTTCAAAGCACTTCTGGCCAGACGTCAGGTTGGTTAGCCCTGGCAGTCTCTGGTTGGTTAGCAGTCTCTGGTTGGTTAGCCCTGGCAGTCTCTGGTTGGTTAGCAGTCTCTGGTTGGTTAACCCTGGCAGTCTCTGGTTGGTTAGCCCTGGCAGTCTCTGGTTGGTTAGCCCTGGCAGTCTCTGGTTGGTTAGCAGTCTCTGGTTGGTTAGCAGTCTCTGGTTGGTTAGCCCTGGCAGTGATTGGTTGGTTAGCCCTGGCAGTGTCTGGTTGGTTAGCCCTGGCAGTCTCTGGTTGGTTAGCAGTCTCTGGTTGGTTAGCCCTGGCAGTCTCTGGTTGATTAGCCCTGGCAGTCTCTGGTTGGTTAGCAGTCTCTGGTTGGTTAGCAGTCTCTGGTTGGTTAGCCCTGGCAGTCTCTGGTTGGTTAGCCCTGGCAGTCTCTGGTTGGTTAGCAGTCTCTGGTTGGTTAGCCCTGGCAGTCTCTGGTTGGTTAGCAGTCTCTGGTTGGTTAGCAGTCTCTGGTTGGTTAGCCCTGGCAGTCTCTGGTTGGTTAGCCCTGGCAGTGTCTGGTTGGTTAGCCCTGGCAGTCTCTGGTTGGTTAGCAGTCTCTGGTTGGTTAGCCCTGGCAGTCTCTGGTTGGTTAGCCCTGGCAGTCTCTGGTTGGTTAGCCCTGGCAGTCTCTGGTTGGTTAGCCCTGACAGTCTCTGGTTGGTTAGCCCTGGCAGTCTCTGGTTGGTTATCCCTGGCACGGTCCATCAGTAACCCATGTCCTTGTCCCTGGCAGTCCAATAACTCAGCTCTGGAACAAGTTAGTGCACTGAGTAGTTATTTGATTATAACACTCTGCCATGGGGCTGAAACATGAGGTGATGGCAGCGGATGAATGGCACGACAATGGGCCTCAGGATCTCGTCACGGTATCTCTGTCCATTCAAATTGCCATCGATAAAATGCAAATGTTGTTTGTTGTCTGTAGCTTATGCCTGCACATACCATAACCCCACCGCCAACATGGGGCACTCTGTTCAGAACGTTGACATTAGCAAACTGCTTGCCGAACCGCAGTCAGGTCAAGACCCTGGTGAGGACGACGAGCACGCAGATGAGCTTTGCTGAGACTGTTTCTGACAGTGCAGAAATTATTTGGTTGTCCAAACCCACAATTTCATCAGCGGTCCAGCTGGCTGGTCTCAGACGATCCTGCAGGTGAAGAAGCCGGATATGGAGGTCCTGGGCTGGCGTGGTTACATGTGGTCCTTGTAGTATGCGGTTGGACATACTGCCAAATTGTCTAAAATGACGTTGGAGGCGGCTTATGGTAGAGAAATGAACATTCAATTCTCTGGCAACAGCTCTGGTGGACATTCCTGCAGTCAGCATGCCAATTGCACACTCCCTCAAAACTTGAGACATCTGTAGCATTGTGTTGTGTGACAAAACTGCACATTTGAGTGGCCTTTTATTGTCCCCAGTACAAGGTACACCTGTGTAATGATCATGCTGTTTAATCAGCTTCTTGATATGCCACACCTGTCAGGTGGGTGGATTATCTTGCCAAAGGAGAAATGCAGGGATGTAAACAAATTTGTGCAAAACATTTGAGAGAAATAAGCTTTTTGTGCACATGGAAAAATTCGAGGACCAACACTTTACATGCTGTGTTTATATTTTTGTTCAGTATAACTTGTTTTGCACATAATGTCTCCGCCTTAATTTCCTATGACCGAAAACCGCCCTGGACATCAGAACAGCGACCACTAACCTCGGAGTCGACAGCCCTGGACGTCAGAACAGCTAACCTCGGAGTCGACAGAATATCCTATCACCTGTCAGACAGAGAGAGAGCAGGTCCAGAGCCTGGTTTGAGGAGAGGAATATCCTATCACCTGTCAGAGAGAGAGAGCAGGTCCAGAGCCTGGTTTGAGGAGAGGAATATCCTATCACCTGTCAGACAGAGAGAGAGCAGCGAGAGAGCCTGGTTTGAGGAGAGGAATATCCTATCACCTGTCAGAGAGAGAGACAGGTCCAGAGCCTGGTTTGAGGAGAGGAATATCCTATCACCTGTCAGACAGAGAGAGGCGCGAGAGAGCCTGGTTTGAGGAGAGGAATATCCTATCACCTGTCAGACAGAGAGAGGGAGACAAGAGCCTGGTTTACCTATCACCTGTCAACAGAGAGACAGGTCAAGAAGGAATATCCTACCACCTGTCAGACAGAGAGAGAGCACGAGAGAGCCTGGTTGAGGAGAGGAATATCCTACCACCTGTCAGACAGAGAGAGAGCAGGTCCAGAGCCTGGTTTGAGGAGTGGAATATCCTATCACCTGTCAGGAGAGAGAGAGCAGCGAGAGAGCCTGGTTTGAGGAGTGGAATATCCTATCACCTGTCAGACAGAGAGAGCAGCTCCTCAAAAAGCTGGTACTGGAGTGAAACGTGCTTTTAGAAGCCCAGTCATTGCGCAACAAATAACAATTCTAAATGCAATCGCGTGTTAAAAACTGTTTTGATGGCCATGATTAAAAGAGCTACTGTTTTTATTTCTCAATCTCAATTTGTAATCAAAGCGCGCCTCCCATTCGAATGCGTAGGCTATAGTCAACGGTAGGGAGGCTGTCCCTGTGTCACCCCACCTCTTTACATGTGAGCTTGTCAGTATAATTGTTTGAGACCTGAACTTTTTACTTTACTTTAAATCATGAGGAATGTCTTGCCTTGCTTCAAAGTAGCCAAAATAGAACCATACAAACGTGGAGGCAATTATTTTCTAAAGACTTCTTCATGCCATTATTAACCAGCATTTATCTCATGTTCTATTGGTTTTAATATCAACTTTCTTTCTAAGCTACATTACACTACACTACCCTACCCTACCCTACACCACACTACACTACACTACCCTACCCTACCCTACACCACCCTACACCACACTACACCACACTACCCTACCCTACACCACCCTACACTACCCTACCCTACACTACCCTACCCTACACTACCCTACACCACCCTACACTACCCTACCCTACACCACCCTACCCTACCCAATCACTACACTACCCTACCCTATCCTACCCTACCCTACACAATCACTACACTACCCTACCCTATCCTACACTACCCTGCCCTACACTACACTACACTACACTACACTACCCTGCCCTACACTACCCTACACTACCCTACACTACCCTACACTACCCCTACACTACCCTACACTACCCTACACTACCCTACCCCTACCCTACACTACCCTACCCCTACACTACCCTACACTACCCTGCACACCCTACACCACCCTACACCACCCTCACCTACACCACCCCTACACTACCCTACACTACCCTACACCACCCTACACCACACTACACTACACTACCCTACACCACCCTACACCACACTACACTACACTACCCTACCCTACCCTACACCACCCTACCCTACCCTACCCTACCCAATCACTACACTACCCTACCCTATCCTACACTACCCTGCCCTACACTACACTACACTACCCTGCCCTACACTACCCTACCCTACACTACCCTACACTACCCTACACCACCCTACACTACCCTACCCTACACTACCCTACCCTACACTACCCTACACTACCCTACCCTACACCACCCTACCCTACCCTACCCAATCACTACACTACCCTACCCTATCCTACCCTACCCTACCCTACACAATCACTACACTACCCTACCCTACACCACCCTACCCTACACAATCACTACACTACCCTACCCTACACTACCCTACCCTACACTGCCCTACACTACCCTATCCTACACCACCCTACCCTACCCAATCACTACACTACCCTACCCTATCCTACCCTACCCTACACAATCACTACACTACCCTACCCTATCCTACACTACCCTGCCCTACACTACCCTACCCTACACTGCCCTACACTACCCTATCACTACACTCACCCTACCCTACCCAACACTACACTACCCTACACTACCCTACCCTACACTACCCTACCCTACACTACCCTACCCTGACCCTACACTACACTACCCTGCCCTACACCCTACACTACACTACCCTGCCCTACACTACCCTACCCTACACTACCCTACACCACCCTACACTACCCTGCCCTACACTACCCTCCCCTACACTACCCTGACCCTACACTACACTACCCTACCCTACACTCACCCTACACTACCCTGACCCTACACCTCACTACCCTACCCTACCCTACACTACCCTACCCTACACTACCCTGCCCTGACCCTACACTACCCTGACCCTACACTACCCTACCCTACACTGACCTACACTACACTACCCTGCCCTACACTACCCCACCCTACCCTACACTACCCTACACTACCCTACCCTACCCTACCCTACACTCACACCTACCCTACACTACCCTGACCTACACTACACTACCCTGCCCTACACTACCCTACACTACCCTGACCTACACTACACTACCCTACACTACCCTACACTACCCTACCCTACACTACCCTACCCTACCCTACCCTACACTACCCTACACTACCCTGACCTACACTACACTACCCTGCCCTACACTACCCTACCCTACCCTACCCTACACTACCCTACACTACCCTGCCCTACACTACCCTACCCTACACTACCCTACCCTACACTACCCTACACTACCCTACACTACCCCTACCCTACACTACCCTACCCTACACTACCCTGACCCTACACTACCACTACCCTGCCCTACACTACCCTACACTACCCTGACCTACACTACCCTACACTACCCTCCCCTACACTACCCTAGCCTACACTACCCTACCCTACACTACCCTACACCACCCTACACCACCCTACACCCTACACTACCCTACCCTACACTACCCTACACCACCCTACACTACCCTACCCTACCCTACCCAATCACTACACTACCCTACCCTACACTACCCTACCCTACCCTACACTACCCTGCCCTACACTACACTACACTACACCACCCTACCCTACCCCTACCCTACACTACCCTACACTCCACCCTACCCTACCCTACACTACACTACACTACACCTACCCTACACTACCCCACTGCCCTACCCTCACCCTACCCTACCCAACTCACTACACTACCCTACACTCACCCTACACTACCCTGCCCTACACTACCCTACACTACCCTACACTCACCCTACCCTACACTACCCTACACTACCCTCCACCCTACCCTACACCACCCTACACTACCCTACCCTACACCCTACACTACCCTACACTACCCTACCCTACCCTACACTACCCTACACTGCCCTGCACTACCCTGACCTACACTACACTACCCTGCCCTACACTACCCTACACTACCCTGCCCTACACTACCCTACACTACCCTCTCCTACACTACCCTAGCCTACACTACCCTACACTACCCTACCCTACACTACACTACCCTACACTACCCTACCCTACACTACACTACCCTATCCTGCCCTACCCAACACTACACTACACTACCCTACACTACCCTCCCCTACACTACCCTAGCCTACACTACCCTACACTACCCTACCCTACACTACACTACACTACACTACACTACCCTACACTAGCTTTAGCCTTGCCCTTAGCCCAACCCCTCCAGTCTCATCCTGACAGGCCTGATAAACCACAGGGAGCTAATCATAGCACA
Source organism: Coregonus clupeaformis (assembly GCF_020615455.1). Taxonomy (NCBI): domain Eukaryota; kingdom Metazoa; phylum Chordata; class Actinopteri; order Salmoniformes; family Salmonidae; genus Coregonus; species Coregonus clupeaformis. The sequence goes on along the minus strand of NW_025533934.1, from coordinate 216,291 downwards.
GCTCTCCTCTAATTGCTTGTCTTTTCACTCTCTCTAGGGAGGAGAGAAGCAGTTATATGTCTATATAGGTCTATGGGAGGAACGCAGCTGTCCAGGAATAAACCAGGAGAGAACGAAGAAAAATAGTTTTGAGTTTGGGGAGGAGTGGAGAGAAGATTCAAAACATATTTTAGTAGTGAGCTAAGAATCTCTCTTGGGGGGGAAAAGAAATGCTCTGCCCACAACTCCCCAAAGTAGAGTTCGCTGGAGAGGCGTGGTTGATGTCCTCATCTCACAGTAAAGTACAGTTAAGCAATAAGGCCCGAGAGGGTGTGGTATATTGCCAATATACCACGGCTAAAGGCTGTTCTTAAGCACAACACAATGCGGAGTGCCTGGACACAGCCCTTAACCGTGGTATATTGGCCATATATCACAAACCCCTGAGGTGCCTTATTGCTATTATGAACTGGTTATCAACCTAATTATAGCAGTAAAAATACATGTTTTGTCGTACCCGTGGTATACAGTCTGTAATACCACGGCTGTCAGCCAATCAGCATTCAGGGCTCGAACCACCCAGTTTATAATATCATTTAAACCCCTGATGTCCTCATCTCACAGCACAGTACAGTACCATTTAAACCCCTGATGTCCTCATCTCACAGCACAGTACCATTTAAACCCCTGATGTCCTCATCTCACAGTACAGTACCATTTAATCCCCTGATGTCCTCATCTCACAGTACAGTACCATTTAAACCCCTGATGTCCTCATCTCACAGTACAGTACCATTTAAACCCCTGATGTCCTCATCTCACAGTACAGTACCATTTAAACCCCTGATGTCCTCATCTCACAGTACAGTACCATTTAATCCCCTGATGTCCTCATCTCACAGTACAGTACCATTTAAACCCCTGATGTCCTCATCTCACAGCACAGTACCATTTAAACCCCTGATGTCCTCATCTCACAGCACAGTACAGTACCATTTAATCCCCTGATGTCCTCATCTCACAGTACAGTACCATTTAAACCCCTGATGTCCTCATCTCACAGCACAGTACAGTACCATTTAAACCCCTGATGTCCTCATCTCACAGCACAGTACCATTTAAACCCCTGATGTCCTCATCTCACAGCACAGTACCATTTAATCCCCTGATGTCCTCATCTCACAGTACAGTACCATTTAATCCCCTGATGTCCTCATCTCACAGTACAGTACAGTACCATTTAAACCCCCGATGTCCTCATCTCACAGTACAGTACCATTTAAACCCCCGATGTCCTCATCTCACAGTACAGTACCATTTAAACCCCTGATGTCCTCATCTCACAGTACAGTACCATTTAAACCCCTGATGTCCTCATCTCACAGCACAGTACAGTACCATTTAATCCCCTGATGTCCTCATCTCACAGCACAGTACAGTACCATTTAATCCCCTGATGTACATCTAAAGATGGCGCCGACAGAGATGGCAGCTCTGCTTCTAGCTCCTAAGCAACAGACATGGCAGCTCTGCTTCTAGCTCCTAAGCAACAGACATGGCAGCTCTGCTTCTAGCTCCTAAGCAACAGACATGGCAGCTCTGCTTCTAGCTCCTAAGCAACAGACATGGCAGCTCTGCTTCTAGCTCCTCAGCAACAGACATGGCAGCTCTGCTTCTAGCTCCTAAGCAACTTTGCAGTATTTAGTTTTTTTGTGTGGTATTTCTTACATTATTAGCCCAGGACGTTTTTTGTGTTATTACATGAAACCGGAAATAACTTTTGGATATCAGAGCGGCGGTAACTAACCAGAATTACGACCAGGAATACGACTTTCCCAAATTGTATCCTTTGTTCGTACCCACCAGGGCAATTTAACTTATCCCAGAGGCTGCTCCATGACGCCGCCGGCGAAGAAGAGGTATTCGGAGTGGACTTCTAGTCCGACTCAGGAGGCGTGCACACCATCTACCGCTTCCAAGTATATTACTCGCTAATGTTCAGTCTCTGGACAATAAAGTAGACGAGCTCAGGGCGAGGATCTCCTTCCAGAGAGACATCAGGGATTGTAACATACTCTGTTTCACGGATATACTGTCCCCGTCCATACAGCCTGCTGGGATCTCAGTTCATGGCGCAGACAGGAATAAAGAACTCTCCGGGAAGAAGAAAGGCGTTTCATGATTAACTACTCATGGTGTGATTGTGATAACATACAGAAACTCAAGTCCTTTTGTTCATCCAACCTAGAATACCTCACAATCAAAATGCCGACCGTATTACCTCCCAAGAGAATTCCCTTCGGTTATAGTCCCAGCCGTGTATATTCCCCCTCAAGCAGATACCACGACGGCCCTCAAGGAACTACACTGGACTTTATGCAAACTGGAAACCACATATCCTGAGGCCGCATTGAGTGTAGCTGGGGATTTTAACAAAGCAAATTTGAGGAAAATGCTTCCGAAGTTCTACCAACACATTGACTGTATTACTCACTCTGAGAAAACATTGGGCCATTGCTATTCAACTTTTCGAAATGCCTACAAGGTCCTCCCCCGCCCTCCCTTCGGCAAATCTGATCACGACTCCATTTTGCTCCTCCCTTCCTATAGGCAGAAACTCAAACAGGAAGTACCCGTGCTAAACTCTATTCAACGCTGGTCTGAACAATCGGAATCCATGCTTCAAGATTGTTTTGATCACGCGGACTGGGATATGTTCCGGGTAACCTCAGAGAGTAACATCGACAAATACACGGATACGGTGACTGAGGTCATCAGGAAGTGTATAGGAGATGTTGTACCCACCATGACTGTTAAAACATACCCAAACCAGAAACCGTGGATAGATGGCAGCATTCGCGCAAAACTGAAAACGCGAAGCACCACATTTAACCATGGCAAGATGACTGGGAATATGGCCGAATACAAACAGTGTAGTTATTCCCTCCGTAAGGCAATCAAACAGGCAGAACGTCAGTACAGAGACAAAGTGGAGTCGCAATTCAACGGCTCAGACACGAGACGTATATGGCAGGGTCTACAGACAATCACAGACTACAAAGGGAAAACCAGCCACGTCGCCGACACAGTCTTGCTTCCGGACAAGCTAAAAATAATAATAATAATAATATGCCATTTAGCAGACGCTTTTATCCAAAGCGACTTACAGTCGTGCGTGCATACATTTTTTTTGTGTATGGGTGGTCCCGGGGATCGAACCCACTACCTTGGCGTTACAAGCGCCGTGCTCTACCAGCTGAGCTACAGAGGACCACAAGCTAAACACGTTCTTCAAACACTTTGAGGATAACACAGTGCCACCGACGCGGACCGCTCCCAAGGACTGTGGCCTCCCCTTCTCCGTGGCCGACGTGAGTAAGACATTTAAGCGTGTTAACCCTCGCAAGGCTGCCGGTCCAGAAGGCAAAAAAACAAAATACTGCAAAGTTGTTTAGGAGCTAGAAGCAGAGCTGCCATGTCACCTTCCTAATATTACGTTTGTCCTCAGAACAGCCTCAATTTGTCGGGGCATGGGCTCTACAAGGTGTCAAGCGTTCTACAGGGATGCTGGCCCATGTTGACTCCAATGCTTCCCACAGTTGTGTCAAGTTGGCTGGATGTCCTTTGGGTGGTTGGTGGACCAATCTTGATACACACGGGAAACTGTTGAGCGTAAAAAACCCAGCAAACAGCGTTGCAGTTCTTGACACAAACCGGTGCGCATGGCACATTCAAAGGCACTTTTGTCTTGCCCATTCACCCTCTGAATGGCACAAATACACAATCAAATCAAATCAAATGTTATTTGTCACATGCACGTGTTTAGCAGATGTTATTGCGGGTGTAGCGAAATGCTTGTGCTTCTAGCTCCGACAGTGCAGTAATATCTAACAAGCAATATCTAACCATTTCACAACATATACCAAATACACACAAATCTAGTAAGGAATGGAATTTAAGAATATATACATAGATGGATGAGCAATGACAGGATCCATGTCTCAATTGTATCAAGGCTTAAAAATCCTCCTTTAACCTGTCTCCTCCCCTTCATCTACACTGATTGAAATGGATTTAACAGGTGACATCATTAAGGGATCATAGCTTTCACCTGGATTCACCTGGTCAGTCTATGTCACGGAAAGAGCAGGTGTTCATAATGTTTTGTACACTCAGTGTATGTCAGTGTCCTTGTCTGTATCCCAAATAACACCCTATTCCCTTTATAGTGCACTACTTTAGACCAGGGCATATAGGTCCTATGGTGCCATTTGGGATGAATTCCTCTGTGTTCCCCCCTCTGTGTTCCCCCCTCTGTGTTCCCCCCTCTGTGTTCCCCCCCCTCTGTGTTCCCCCCTAACTGACCTCTAGACATTATCAGTCTATAATTTTAATGGTGGGTTTATTTGAACAGTGAGAGACAGAATAACAAAAAAAAAAAAAAAAAAACCTTTGGCAAATGTTATGAATTGATTTGCATTTTAATGAGGGAAATAAGTATTTGACCCCTCTGCAAAACATGACTTAGTACCTGGTGGCAAAACCCTTGTTGGCAATCACAGAGGTCAGACGTTTCTTGTAATTGGCCACCAGGTTTGCACACATCTCAGGAGGGATTTTGTCCCACTCCTCTTTGCAGATCTTCTCCAAGTCATTAAGGTTTCGAGGCTGACGTTTGGCAACTCGAACCTTCAACTCCATCCACATATTTTCTATGGGATTAAGGTCTGGAGACTGGCTAGGCCACTCCAGGACCTTAATGTGCTTCTTCTTGAGCCACTCCTTTGTTGCCTTGGCCGTGTGTTTTGGGTCATTGTCATGCTGGAATACCCATCCACAACCCATTTTCAATGCCCTGGCTGAGGGAAGGAGGTTCTCACCCTAGATTTGACGGTACATGGCCCCGTCCATCGTCCCTTTGATGCGGTGAAGTTGTCCTGTCCCCTTAGCAGAAAAACAACCCCAAAGCATAATGTTTCCACCTCCATGTTTGACGGTGGGGATGGTGTTCTTGGGGTCATAGGCAGCATTCCTCCTCCTCCAAACACGGCGAGTTGAGTTGATGCCAAAGAGCTCAATTTTGGTCTCATCTGACCACAACACTTTCACCCAGTTCTCCTCTGAATCATTCAGATGTTCATTGGCAAACTTCAGACGGGCATGCATATGTGCTTTCTTGAGCAGGGGGACCTTGCGGGCGCTAAGGATTTCAGTCCTTCACGGCGTAGTGTGTTACCAATTGTTTTCTTGGTGACTATGGTCCCAGCTGCCTTGAGATCCTCCCGTGTAGTTCTGGGCCGATTCCTCACCGTTCTCATGATCATTGCAACTCCACGAGGTGAGATATTGCATGGAGCCCCAGGCCGAGGGAGATTGACAGTTATTTTGTGTTTCTTCCATTTTCGAATAATCGCACCAACTGTTGTCACCTTCTCACCAAGCTGCTTGGCGATGGTCTTGTAGCCCATTCCAGCCTTGTGTAGGTCTACAATCTTGTCCCTGACATCCTTGGAGAGCTCTTTGGTCTTGGCCATGGTGGAGAGTTTGGAATCTGATTGATTGATTGCTTCTGTGGACAGGTGTCTTTTATACAGGTAACAAGCTGAGATTAGGAGCACTCCCTTTAAGAGTGTGCTCCTAATCTCAGCTCGTTACCTGTATAAAAGACACCTGGGAGCCAGAAAGCTTTCTGATTGAGAGGGGGTCAAATACTTATTTCCCTCATTAAAATGCAAATCAATTTATAAAACATTTTGACATGTGTTTTTCTGAATTTTTTTGTTGTTATTCTGTCTCTCACTGTTCAAATAAACCCACCATTAAAATTATAGACTGATCATGTCTTTGTCAGTGGGCAAATGTACAAAATCAGCAGGGGATCAAATACTTTTTTCCCTCACTGTAAGCTATTTCAAGTATTTTCCTATATTTTGCTGTATGCGTTCCCATCCGAAGCACCGTAGCCATCGACGTTTGTAGGCTACGTCTGAATACTGTCATGTCAAATTTCTCAAGTTGACAATATTTCATTTATTAACATAATACATATCATAAATGCCTTCGATCTGTTTATAGGTCCACAACCATTTGCAATTGGTTTTTGTCTTTTAGAAAACGGTTAGATACAGCAAATGTCACTGCAAAAGAAAACATTCTGCCAACACCTACGAAGATATTTGATCAAGTTGGCCATTGCTGTTTCCTTTAGATACTGTCTTGGCCTAATTCCAATACTTCCAAAGTATACAGCAGATAAGGTGTTATTGTCACAATAAAATGTACGTTATTCAGGGGAGTTATAATGCTCATTCACTCACGCAAAGTTTTATGACAGGTCTGATTTATAACAGGAAACATGTAAACGTATAAATCCCAATATTTTTGCAGATATTTTGTGTAAAATGTAAAGAACGTTTGAGTGTGTGTCTACTTCACACCATGATGAGATGTGACCCTAGTGGTCATGCTCTGATGCGTGAAGAGCATCTTGCTGCTCCTTGTCCAATCACACTCTCCAGGTTGTCAGAACTCTGTCTTTACCAGGATAGACTCACCATCTGTGCCAGAGTTACAGTAGAGAACAGCTACAGTGGGGAGAACAACTATTTCATACACTGCCGATTATGCAGGTTTTCCTACTTACAAAGCATGTAGAGGTCTGTCATTTTTATCATAGGTACACTTCAACTGTGAGAGACGGAATCTAAAACAAAAATCCAGAAAATCACATTGTATGATTTTTAAGTAATTAATTAGCATTTTATTGCATGACATAAGTATTTGATCACCTACCAACCAGTAAGAATTCCGGCTCTCACAGACCTGTTAGTTTTTCTTTATGAAGCCCTCCTGTTCTCCACTCATTACCTGTATTAACTGCACCTGTTTGAACTCGTTACCTGTATAAAAGACACCTGTCCACACACTCAATCAAACAGACTCCAACCTCTCCACAATGGCCAAGACCAGAGAGCTGTGTAAGGACATCAGGGATAAAATTGTAGACCTGCACAAGGCTGGGATGGGCTACAGGACAATAGGCAAGCAGCTTGGTGAGAAGGCAACAACTGTTGGCGCAATTATTAGAAAATGGAAGAATTTCAAGATGACGGTCAATCACCCTCGGTCTGGGGCTCCATGCAAGATCTCACCTCGTGGGGCATCAATGATCATGAGGAAGGTGAGGGATCAGCCCAGAACTACACGGCAGGACCTGGTCAATGACCTGAAGAGAGCTGGGACCACAGTCTCAAAGAAAACCATTAGTAACACACTACGCCGTCATGGATTAAAATCCTGCAGCGCACGCAAGGTCCCCCTGCTCAAACCAGCGCATGTCCAGGCCCGTCTGAAGTTTGCCAATGACCATCTGGATGATCCAGAGGAGGAATGGGAGAAGGTCATGTGGTCTGATGAGACAAAAATAGAGTGTTTTGGTCTAAACTCCACTCGCCGTGTTTGGAGGAAGAAGAAGGATGAGTACAACCCCAAGAACACCATCCCAACCGTGAAGCATGGAGGTGGAAACATCATTCTTTGGGGATGCTTTTCTGCAAAGGGGACAGGATGACTGCACCGCATTGAGGGGAGGATGGATGGGGCCATGTATCGCGAGATCTTGGCCAACAACCTCCTTCCCTCAGTAAGAGCATTGAAGATGGGTCGTGGCTGGGTCTTCCAGCATGACAACGACCCGAAACACACAGCCAGGGCAACTAAGGAGTGGCTCCGTAAGAAGCATCTCAAGGTCCTGGAGTGGCCTAGCCAGTCTCCAGACCTGAACCCAATAGAAAATCTTTGGAGGGAGCTGAAAGTCCGTATTGCCCAGCGACAGCCCCGAAACCTGAAGGATCTGGAGAAGGTCTGTATGGAGGAGTGGGCCAAAATCCTTGCTGCAGTGTGTGCAAACCTGGTCAAGACCTACAGGAAACGTATGATCTCTGTAATTGCAAACAAAGGTTTCTGTACCAAATATTAAGTTCTGCTTTTCTGATGTATCAAATACTTATGTCATGCAATAAAATGCTAATTCGATTTTCTGGATTTTTGTTTTAGATTCCGTCTCTCACAGTTGAAGTGTACCTATGATAAAAATTACAGACCTCTACATGCTTTGTAAGTAGGAAAACCTGCAAAATCGGCAGTGTATCAAATACTTGTTCTCCCCACTGTATGTGCTTGATAAGCAGAAGATTTGAGTTATGTTTTTGCAATTGATTTGACATGGAACATAATGCCGCTCTAATTCTCCTTCCCTGTTGTACTGTAGATGGAACTGTTCCTAGGGGTCATCCCTGGCCATGTTAGGGGTCATCCCTGGCCATGTTAGGGGTCATCCCTGGCCATGTTAGGGGTCATCCTGGCCCATGTTAGGGGTCATCCTGGCCATGTTAGGGGTCATCCCTGGCCATGTTAGGGGTCATCCCTGGCCATGTTAGGGGTCATCCCTGGCCCATGTTAGGGGTCATCCTGGCCCATGTTAGGGGTCATCCTGGCCCATGTTAGGGGTCATCCTGGCCCATGTTAGGGGTCATCCCTGGCCCATGTTAGGGGTCATCCTGGCCCATGTTAGGGGTCATCCTGGCCCATGTTAGGGGTCATCCTGGCCCATGTTAGGGGTCATCCCTGCCCGTGTTAGGGGTCATCCCTGGCCATGTTAGGGGTCATCCTTGCTCATGTTAGGGGTCATCCCTGGCCATGTTAGGGGTCATCCTTGCCCATGTTAGGGGTCATCCCTGCCCATGTTAGGGGTCATCCCGGTCCGTGTTAGGGGTCATCCCTGGCCCATGTTAGGGGTCATCCCTGGCCATGTTAGGGGTCATCCCTGGCCATGTTAGGGGTCATCCCTGGCCCATGTTAGGGGTCATCCCTGCCCATGTTAGGGGTCATCCCTGGCCATGTTAGGGGTCATCCCTGGCCCATGTTAGGGGTCATCCCTGGCCATGTTAGGGGTCATCATTGCCTATGTTAGGGGTCATCCCTGGCCATGTTAGGGGTCATCCCTGGCCCATGTTAGGGGTCATCCCTGGCCATGTTAGGGGTCATCATTGCCTATGTTAGGGGTCATCCCTGGCCATGTTAGGGGTCATCCCTGGCCATGTTAGGGGTCATCCCTGGCCATGTTAGGGGTCATCCCTGGCCATGTTAGGGGTCATCCCTGCCTATGTTAGGGGTCATCCCTGCCTATGTTAGGGGTCATCCCTGCCTATGTTAGGGGTCATCCCTGCCTATGTTAGGGGTCATCCCGGTCCGTGTTAGGGGTCATCCCTGCCTATGTTAGGGGTCATCCCGGTCCGTGTTAGGGGTCATCCCGGTCCGTGTTAGGGGTCATCCCGGTCCGTGTTAGGGGTCATCCCTGCCTGTGTTAGGGGTCATCCCGGTCCGTGTTAGGGGTCATCCCGGTCCGTGTTAGGGGTCATCCCGGTCCGTGTTAGGGGTCATCCCTGCCTATGTTAGGGGTCATCCCTGCCCATGTTAGGGGTCATCCCTGCCCATGTTAGGGGTCATCCCTGCCTATGTTAGGGGTCATCCCTGCCTATGTTAGGGGTCGTCCCTGCCTATGTTAGGGGTCATCCCTGCCCATGTTAGGGGTCGTCCCTGCCTATGTTAGGGGTCGTTCCTGCCTATGTTAGGGGTCGTCCCTGCCTATGTTAGGGGTCATCCCTGGCCATGTTAGGGGTCATCCCTGCCTATGTTAGGGGTCATCCCTGCCTATGTTAGGGGTCATCCTGGCCCATGTTAGGGGTCATCCCTGCCTATGTTAGGGGTCATCCTGGCCCATGTTAGGGGTCATCCTGGCCTATGTTAGGGGTCATTCCTGCCTATGTTAGGGGTCGTCCCTGCCTATGTTAGGGGTCATCCCGGCCTATGTTAGGGGTCATTCCTGCCTATGTTAGGGGTCGTCCCTGCCCATGTAAGGGGTTGTCCTGGCCCATGTCATTGTAGGATCAAAGTGCTACTGTAGGGGTCTCCTACTGCCTCAGTGGACCATACAGCCTGGCACAGCCACATCACAATACCTCACTACTAGGACCCAGCTAGGGTAGGATAATTAACCCCCCAGCCAGGGTAGGGAAATTAACCCCCCAGCCAGGGTAGGGAATTTAACCCCCCAGCCAGGGTAGGGAAATTAACCCCCCAAAAAGATACATCATTTTAAGAAGGTTTAAGATCTGGGGCAGATGTCTCCAATATTTATATAAAATAATAATAATAATAATAATAATATGCCATTTAGCAGACACTTTTATCCAAAGTGACTTACAGTCATGCGTGAATACATTTTTTGTGTATGGGTGGTCCCGGGGATCGAACCCACTACCCTGGCGTTACAAGCACCATGCTCTACCAGCTGAGCTACAGAGGATGTTTGTCAGGACAGAGAGTGATCATACTCTGCTTCCATAGAGGGAGCTAGAAAGCTATGAGACGGGAACACTGACCAAACCCACACACACACACACACACACACACACACACACACACACACACACACACACACACACACACACACACACACACACACACACACACACACACACACACACACACTGACAGAGCTGTGATGGAGAAGGAGTGAGATTATAGAACTGACCACCAGAGGGCGGTAAAACATCTGTCTGTTCCAAAGACACGCATTTCAATCCAAATCTAAACTAACGTGACACTTTATCATTTTAATAACAAAGGATCCCATACAGCATACTGCAAAAGATGAGCCAAGTACCCTCAGCATGGGTTGACATAAAGGATGGACGAATGATGAAGGTACTCTGAGAAGGTTTAGACACCTGGGTGGAGTCAGGGGCCAGGTGTGACATGCTCCAGTTATGACCCCTAGGTTACCATGGAAATGTAGGGTTCCACGCTGTGCCTGTTGGAGCTGAATGAAAGGGACCTGACACGCGATGCGTGTGTTCCTGTGATGCTAATAGCTTCCTTCTCTGTCCACCCAGAGCTCCCAATGTCTCAGCCACTGGCAACACCACCACTGATCACATGCTGTCTACCCAGAGCTCCCAATGTCTCAGCCACTGGCAACACCACCCCTGATCACATGCTGTCCACCCAGAGCTCCCAATGTCTCAGCCACTGGCAACACCACCCCTGATCACATGCTGTCCACCCAGAGCTCCCAATGTCTCAGCCACAAGCAACACCACCCCTGATCACATGCTGTCCACCCAGAGCTCCCAATGTCTCAGCCACTGGCAACACCACCGCATGCTAAATACAACTAACATTACGCTGTGTGTGTTGCAGATGGAGCAGCTGTCAGATGAGGAGCTGGACCACTCCGAGGGAGGAGAGGAGCTGGACCACTCCGAGGGAGGAGAGGAGGAGGACAGTGACAAAGATGATCAGGATCTAGACAAGATGTTTGGAGCCTGGCTGGGAGAGCTGGATAAACTCACACAGGTAACTAACCCTAACAGGTCACTAACCCTAACTCACAGGTAACTAAGCCTAACCCACAAAGGTAACTAACCCTAACACTCACAGGTAACTAACCCTAACACTCACAGGTAACTAACCCTAACTCACAGGTAACTAACCCTAACACACACAGGTAACTAACCCTAACTCACACAGGTAACTAAGCCTAACAGGTCACTTACCCTAACTCACAGGTAACTAAGCCTAACCCACAAAGGTAACTAACCCTAACACACACGGGTAACTAACCCTAACTCACAGGTAACGTACCCTAACCCACACAGGTAACTAACCCTAACCCACAAAGGTAACTAACCCTAACACACACAGGTAACTAACCCTAACTCACAGGTAACGTACCCTAACCCACACAGGTAACTAACCCTAACTCACAGGTAACTAACCCACACATGTAACTAAGCCTAACTCACACAGGTAACTAACCCTAACTCACACAGGTTAACTAACCCTAACTCACACAGGTAACTAACCCTAACCCACACAGGTAACTAACCCTAACAGGTAACTAACCCTAACAGGTAACTAACCCTAACTCACACATGTAACTAACCCTAACAGGTAACTAACCCAAACTCACACAGGTATTTAACCCTAACCCACACAGGTAACTAACCCTAACTCACAGGTAACTAACCCTAACTCACAGGTAACTAACCCTAACAAACAGGTAACTAACCCTAACTCACAGGTAACTAACCCTAACCCACACAGGTAACTAACCCTAACTCCCACAGTAACTAAGCCTAACCCACACAGGTAACTAACCCTAACTCACACAGGTAACTAAGCCTAACACACACAGGTAACTAACCCTAACTCACAGGTAACGTACCCTAACCCACACAGGTAACTAACCCTAACTCACACAGGTAACTAACCCTAACCCACACAGATAACTAACCCTAACTCACAGGTAACTAACCCACACATGTAACTAAGCCTAACTCACACAGGTAACTAACCCTAACTCACACAGGTTAACTAACCCTAACTCACACAGGTAACTAACCCTAACCCACACAGGTAACTAACCCTAACAGGTAACTAACCCTAACTCACACATGTAACTAACCCTAACAGGTAACTAACCCAAACTCACACAGGTAACTAACCCTAACCCACACAGGTAACTAACCCTAACTCACAGGTAACTAACCCTAACCCACACAGGTAACTAACCCTAACTCCCACAGGTAACTAAGCCTAACCCACACAGGTAACTAACCCTAACTCACACAGGTAACTAACCCCAACTCACACAGGTAACTAAGCCTAACAGGACACTTACCCTAACTCACAGGTAACTAAGCCTAACCCACAAATGTAACTAACCCTAACACACACAGGTAACTAACCCTAACTCACACAGGTAACTAACCCTATCTCACACAGTTAACTAAGCCTATTCCACAAAGGTAACTAACCCTAACTCACACAGGTAACTAATCCTAACTCACAGGTAACTAACCCTAACTCACACAGGTTAACTAACCCTAACTCACACAGGTAACTAATCCTAACCCACACAGGTAACTAACCCTTACTCACCCAAGTGACTAACCCTAACCGACACAGGTAACTAACCCTAACTCACACATGTAACTAACTCTAACTGGTAACTAACCCTAACTCACAGGTAACTAAGCCTAACTCACACAAGTAACTAACCCTAACAGGTAACTAATCCACACAGGTAACTAACCCTAACCCACACAGCTAGCTAACCCTAACTCACACAGGTAACTAACCCTAACTCACACAGGTAACTAACCCTAACAGGTCACTAACCCTAACTCATAGGTAACTAAGCCTAACCCACAAAGTTAACTAATCCTAACTCACGCAGGTAACTAATCCTAACTCACAGGTAACTAAGCCTAACCCACACAGGTAACTAACCCTAACTCACACAGGTAACTAACCCTAACTCACAGGTAACTAATCCTAACTCACACAGGTAACTAACCCTAACGCACACAGGTAACTAACCCTAACAGGTCACTAACCCTAACTCACAGGTAACTAAGCCTAACCCACAAAGGTAACTAACCCTAACTCACACAGGCAACTAATCCTAACTCACAGGTAACTAAGCCTAACCCACACAGGTAACTAACCCTAACTCACACAGGTAACTAACCCTAACATGTAACTAACCCTAACTCTCAGGTAACTAACCCTAACTCACACAGGTAACTAACCCTAACTCACACAGGTAACTAACCCTAACTCACACAGGTAACTAACCCTAACAGGTCACTAACCCTAACTCACAGGTAACTAAGCCTAACCCACAAAGGTAACTAACCCTAACTCACACAGGCAACTAATCCTAACTCACATGCAACTAAGCCTAACCCACACAGGTAACTAACCCTAACCCACAAAGGTAACTAACCCTAACTCACACAGGTAACTAACCCTAACTCACACAGGTAACTAGCCCTAACTCACACAGGTAACTAGCCCTAACTCACACAGGTAACTAACCCTAACTCACACAGGTAACTAACCCTAACTCACACAGTTAACTAACCACAACTCACACAGGTAACTAACCCTAACCCACACAGCAAGCTAACCCTAACTCACACAGGTAACTAACCCTAACTCACACAGGTAACTAACCCTAACAGGTCACTAACCCTAACTCATAGGTAACTAAGCCTAACCCACAAAGTTAACTAATCCTAACTCACGCAGGTAACTAATCCTAACTCACAGGTAACTAAGCCTAACCCACACAGGTAACTAACCCTAACTCACACAGGTAACTAACCCTAACTCACAGGTAACTAATCCTAACTCACACAGGTAACTAACCCTAACGCACACAGGTAACTAACCCTAACAGGTCACTAACCCTAACTCACAGGTAACTAAGCCTAACCCACAAAGGTAACTAACCCTAACTCACACAGGCAACTAATCCTAACTCACAGGTAACTAAGCCTAACCCACACAGGTAACTAACCCTAACTCACACAGGTAACTAACCCTAACATGTAACTAACCCTAACTCTCAGGTAACTAACCCTAACTCACACAGGTAACTAACCCTAACTCACACAGGTAACTAACCCTAACTCACACAGGTAACTAACCCTAACAGGTCACTAACCCTAACTCACAGGTAACTAAGCCTAACCCACAAAGGTAACTAACCCTAACTCACACAGGCAACTAATCCTAACTCACATGCAACTAAGCCTAACCCACACAGGTAACTAACCCTAACCCACAAAGGTAACTAACCCTAACTCACACAGGTAACTAACCCTAACTCACACAGGTAACTAGCCCTAACTCACACAGGTAACTAGCCCTAACTCACACAGGTAACTAACCCTAACTCACACAGGTAACTAACCCTAACTCACACAGTTAACTAACCACAACTCACACAGGTAACTAACCCTAACCCACAGGTATTTAACCCTAACCCACACAGGTAACTAACCCTAACTCACACAGGTAACTAACCCTAACTCACACAGGTAACTAACCCTAACTCACACAGGTAACTAACCCTAACCCACACAGGTCAGCTAGAAATGCCTGTTATCATTTCTAAAATACATTTGATTGGTTGGTTGGTTAATTGATTGGTTGGTTGGTTGGTTGGTTATGCATGACCTTAATCTGTATTTCCTTACCTAATTTATATTGTAATTGTATTATACCAGGTCACCATTATACCAGGTCACCATTATACCAGGTCACCATTATACCTGGTCACCATTATACCTGGTCACCATTATACCTGGTCACCATTATACTACAGGTCACCATTATACCTGGTCACCATTATACCTGGTCACCATTATACTACAGGTAACCATTATACTACAGGTAACCATTATACCAGGTCACCATTATACCAGGTCACCATTATACCAGGTCACCATTATACCTGGTCACCATTATACCTGGTCACCATTATACCTGGTCACCATTATACTACAGGTAACCATTATACCAGGTCACCATTATACCAGGTAACCATTATACCAGGTAACCATTATACCAGGTCACCATTATACCAGGTCACCAATTATACCAGGTCACTAATATATAGCCCTGTTCGGACTAGATGCGTTTTACCGGGGGCGCTCAGGTCATGTAATTATGTGCACGAGCACCAACCACCACATCCGTAATTATAGTCCTGTCCGATTCTGCCATGTCAGTCCTTTTTACTTAGCAGGAAGGAAGAAAACTACTGTTTTTCAGCAAACTCCAAGGTCCTCTGATAATACATCCCGCGTGAATCATCATCTCTGTGTTTTGAGGGATATTACAGAGTTTAACAGGTGCTGCACCCAGTTTGGGTAAGAACATGGGAACAAATTGATGCTTAAAATAAAGTGCTATGCAGGCAGCCCACAGATGAATTAACTGTTTTGTCACATATCAACTTTCCTGGTACCATTCTTCTCTTTTAAAAGATGAAGTGGACGAGATTGTGTCAATGAATTGATACATTTCCAAATCCATCAGTTAATTTAATGTCTGCATAGGTTCCAGTCCATGGTTCTTATTGATATGCATTATTATTTTGACTTTCTCCAAACTGAAGGTCATTAGGCCAATATAACCGCGATCGATAATAGACAGTACTGTGCAGCCGTCTTCATCGACCTGGCCAAGGCTTTCGACTCTGTCAACCACCGCATTCTTATTGGCAGACTAAATAGCCTTGGTTTCTCAAATGACTGCCTCGCCTGGTTCACCAACTACTTCTCAGATAGAGTTCAGTGTGTCAAATCGGAGGGCCTGTTGTCTGGACCTCTGGCAGTCTCTATGGGGGTGCCACAGGGTTCAATTCTTGGGCCGACTCTTTTCTCTGTGTATATCAATGATGTCGCTCTTGCTGCTGGTGACTCTCAGATCCACCTCTACGCAGATGACACCATTTTGTATACATCTGGCCCTTCATTGGACACTGTGTTAACAAACCTCCAAACGAGCTTCAATGCCATACAACACTCCTTCAGTAGCCTCCAACTGCTCTTAAACACTAGTAAAACTAAATGCATGCTCTTCAATCGAACGCTGCTGGCACCCGCCCACCTGGCTAGAATCACTACTCTCGACGGGTCTGACCTAGAGTATGTGGACAACTACAAATACCTAGGTGTCTGGTTAGACTGTAAACTCTCCTTCCAGACTCAAATTAAGAATCTCCAATCCAAAGTTAAATCTAGAATCGGCTTCCTATTTCGCAACAAAGCCTCCTTGACTCATGCTGCCAAACATGCCCTCGTAAAACTGACTATCCTACCGATCCTTGACTTCGGCGATGTCATTTACAAAATTGCCTCCAACACTCTACTCAGCAAATTGGATGTAGTCTATCACAGTGCCATCCGTTTTGTCACCAAAGCTCCATATACTACCCACCACTGTGACCTGTACGCTCTTGTTGGCTGGTCCTCACTACATGTTCGTCGTCAAACCCACTGGCTCCAGGCCATCTATAAATCACTGCTAGGCAAATCCCCGCCTTATCTTAGCTCATTGGTCACCATAGCAGCACCCACCCGTAGTCTGCGCTCCAGCAGGTATATCTCACTGGTCATTCCCAAAGCCAACACCTCCTTTGGCCGCCATTCCTTCCAGTTCTCTGCTGCCAATGACTGGAACGAACTGCAAAAATCTCTGAAGCTGGAGACTCTTATCTCCCTCACTAACTTTAAGCATCAGTTGTCAGAGCACCTTACCGATCACTGCACCTGTACACAGCCCATCTGAAATTAGCCCACCCAACTACCTCATCCCCATATTGTTATTTATTTTGCTCTTTTGCACCCCAGTATCTCTATTTGCACATAATCTCTTGCACATCTAGCATTCCAGTGTTAATACTAATTGTAATTATTTTGCACTATGGCCTATTTATTGCCTTACCTCCATAACTTGCTACATTTGCACACACTGTATATAGATTTTCTGTTGTATTTTTTGACTTTATGTTTTTTTTACCCCATATGTAACTCTGTGTTGTTGTTTTTATCGCACTGCTTTGCTTTATCTTGGCCAGGTCGCAGTTGTAAATGAGAACTTGTTCTCAACTGGCTTACCTGGTTAAATAAAGGTGAAAAAAAATTAATAATAAGGTTATCCCTAGACATTTGAAATATCTTCACCCCTAGAAGGGCCTCCAGGCTTCCGTCATTACGGCACATTATGATTGAGGGGAGAAAAAAAATTTTTTTACAGGGGCAGTTTGGTCTAAATAATCCGTCCGGATCGTCCACTGGAAAAACGGACATGCTGGGGTAATAATTGCATAGCCCACGTTCTATAGCGATAGTAGTCCCGTGCGAATAGGGCTTTAAGCGATGTAAAACTGTTGAGCAGTATTGCCCTATTTCATTTCCATTACCCGTCTCATTTTAAAATGTGGATCTTCTAGCAGTCATAAGGACAAAGATTCAGCAGGAGGCAGGCAGGTCGAGGTGAAAATGGCGGATGATTTATTTACACACTTCTGACTTGTCAGCATTTAAAACGAAAAAGCCTCTCATCAGGCAAAACCTGTCTTTACCTTATCATCTGGCACTTCTACCCAAACGGGCACTTATATACAAGAAGCTACACCTATTCTGGTGCGCAGACCAGGTACATCTATGCACGATCAAGACGGAGAAACCAGACGTGTGTTACAAACAAAAGACAATGAAGAAATGGACATTAAACTGGTAACTATAATTAAATAAACCAAAGCTTCTTTATCACAAGGGTTGTGCAGTTTGTGACCTCTCCAAAAAAAAACGTGTCCACTACGATTAGGGTTGAAAAGGGAAGGTAAACTTTCTAAGTTTACCAGTAAACTACCAGAATGTTGGTATCTTTCAAGGATTTTATGTAATCTATCACAAGACATCTAGTGGCCCTTTTGGGTACTTCAGATGACCACAGGTGTCTGTCATTATCTCTGGCCCTCTGTGTGGCCTGATCACATGTAAAATATATGAAATAAACAAGATGATAAAATGACCGCTCTAAAACATGATCCTCAATATAAACCATCAACTCAGTGAATTACCGGTAGCTTTGCAACCCTAACTACGATAATGAGATCGGTAAATTCATATTATATTAAATATTTAACAGAAATTACCGTAACCAAACATTCTAGATTACCAAGGAAATGTGGGGATTATCCGTAACTTTAATACTGAATTCATGTGGAATTGATAAACATGGACAAAGGGCAAACAATTCACAGAGAGATGTCAGTGCACTCGACAGTGAGCTAGTGGAGAGACGGCAGTGAGCTGGTGGAGAGACGGCAGTGAGCTAGTGGAGAGACGGCAGTGAGCTAGTGGAGAGACGGCAGTGAGCTAGTGGAGAGATGGCAGTGAGCTAGTGGAGAGACGGCAGTGAGCTAGTGGAGAGACGGCAGTGAGCTAGTGGAGAGACGGCAGTGAGCTAGTGGAGAGACGGCAGTGAGCTAGTGGAGAGACGTCAGTGAGCTAGTGGAGAGACGGCAGTGAGCTAGTGGAGAGACGGCAGTGAGCTAGTGGAGACACGGCAGTGAGCTAGTGGAGAGACGGCAGTGAGCTAGTGGAGAGACGGCAGTGAGCTAGTGGAGAGACGGCAGTGAGCTAGTGGAGAGACGGCAGTGAGCTAGTGGAGAGACGGCAGTGAGCTAGTGGAGAGACGGCAGTGAGCTAGTGGAGAGACGGCAGTGAGCTAGTGGAGAGACGGCAGTGAGCTAGTGGAGAGACGTCAGTGAGCTAGTGGAGAGACGTCAGTGACCTAGTGGAGAGACGTCAGTGAGCTCGACAGTGCGCTCGTGGAGAGACGTGCACTCATGATTCCTCTGTCCCCTGTACAGAGTCTAGATGATGGCTTCCCAGAGACAGTCCAAAAGCCTCCTCAGAAAGCCCCTCTCAGACAGGAGACCAACATGGCTAACTTCTGT
This sequence comes from Coregonus clupeaformis, assembly GCF_020615455.1. Classification (NCBI taxonomy): domain Eukaryota; kingdom Metazoa; phylum Chordata; class Actinopteri; order Salmoniformes; family Salmonidae; genus Coregonus; species Coregonus clupeaformis. The sequence continues at coordinate 196,922 of NW_025533934.1, read as the reverse complement.
AACCGCTTCTCCATATACAACATCAACGGTAAATAGAATATATATATATACACTACCGGTCTTAAGTTTCAGAACACCTACTCATTCAAGGGTTTTTCTTTATTTTTACTATTTTCTACATTGTAGAATAATAGTGAAGACATCAAAACTTTAAAATAAGACATATGGAATCATGTAGTAACCAAAAGTGTTAAACAAATCAACATATATTTTAGATTTTAGATTCTTCAAATTGCCACCCTTTGCCTTGATGACAGCTTTGCACAATCTTGGCATTCTCTCAACCAGCTTCATGAGGTAGTCACCTGGTGTGCCTTCCTAAAAGTTAATTTATGGAATGTATTTCCTTCTTAATGTGTTTGAGCCAAGGTAGGGGAGATATACAGAAGATAGCCCTACTTGGTAAAAGACCAAGTCCATATTATGGCAAGAACAGCTCAAATAAGCAAAAAGAAACAACAGTCCATCATTACATCAAGACATGAAGGTCAGTCAATATGGAACATTTCAAGAACTTTGAAAGTTTCTTCAAGTGCAATCGCAAAAACCATCAAGCGCTATGATGAAACTGGCTCTCATGAGGACCGCCACAGGAATGGAAGACCCAGAGTTACCTCTGCTGCAGAGGATAAGTTCATCAGAGTTACCAGCCTCAGAAATTGCAGCCCAAATAAATGCTTCACAGAGTTCAAATAACAGACACATGTTAACATCAACTTTTCAGAGGGGACTGTGTGAATCAGGCCTTCATGGTCGAATTGCTGCAAAGAAACCACTACTAAAGGACACCAATAATAAGAAGAGACTTGCTTGAGCCAAGAAACACGAGCAATGGACATTAGACCGGTGGAAATTTGTCCTTTGGTCTGGAGTCCAAATTGGAGATTTTTGGTTCCAACCGCCGAGTCCTTGTGAGACGCAGTGTGGGTGAACGGATGATCTCTGCATGTGTTGTTCCCACCGTAAAGCATGGAGGAGGTGGTGTTATGGTGTGGTGGTGCTTTGCTGGTGACACTGTCTGTGATTTATTTAGAATTCAAGGCACACTTAACCAGCATGGCTACCACAGCATTCTGCAGTGATACACCATCCCATCTGTTTTGGGCTTAGTGGGACTATGATTTGTTTTTCAACAGGACAATGACCCAACACACCTCCAGGCTGTGTAAGGGCTATTTTACCAAGAAGGAGAGGGATGGAGTGCTGCATCAGATGACCTGGCCTCCACAATCCCCCGACCTCAACAAAATTGAGATGGTTTGGGATGAGTTGGACCGCAGAGTGAAGGAAAAGCAGCCAACAACTGCTCAGCATATGTGGGAACTCCTTCAAGACTGTTGGAAAAGCATTCCAGGTGAAACTGGTTGAGAGAATGCGAAGAGTGTGCAAAGCTGTCATCAAGGCAAAGGGTGGGTACTTTGAAGAATCTCAAATATAAAATATATTTTGATTTGTTTAACACTTTTTGGGTTACTACATGATTCCATATGTGTTATTTCATAGTTTTGATCTCTTCACTATTATTCTACAATGTAGAAAATTGTACAAATATAGAAAAACCCTCGAATGAGTAGGTGTGCCAAAACTTTTGACTGGTACTGTATATATGCACACACACACACACATACACACACACACACAGTGCCTTCTGAAAGTTTTCATACCCCTTGACTTATTCCACATTTTGTTGTTACAGCGTGAATTCAAAATTGATTAAATAGGTACTTTTTGTCAGCCATCTACACACAATACCCCATAATGACAAAGTGAAAACATGTTAGAAATTTTAGCTAATTTATTGAAAATGAAATACAGAAATATCTCATTTACATAAGAATTCACACCCCTGAGTCAATACATGTTAGAATCACCTTTTGCAGCGATTACATCTGTGAGTTTTTCTGGATAAGTCTCTAAGAGCTTTGCACACCTGAATTGTACAATATTTGCACATTTATTCTTCTTAAAATTCTTAAAGATATGTCAAGTTGATTGTTGATCATTGCTAGACAGCCTATTTTGAAGTCTTGCCATAGATTTTCAAGCCGATTTAAGTCAAAACTTTAACTAGTTCACTTAGTAACATTCAATGTCGTCTTGGTAAGCAACTTGTGTTTTAGGTTATTGTCCTGCTGAAAGGTGAATTTGCCTGTGCTTAGCTCTATTCTGTTTCTTTTTATCCTAAAAAACTCCCCAGTCCTTGCCAATGACAAGCATACCCATAACATGAAGCAGCCACCGCCATGCTTGAAAATATAAAGAGTGGTACTCTGTGATGTGTTGTGTTGGATTTGCCCCAAACGTAACGCTTTGTATTCAGGACATAAAGTTCATTTCTTTGCCACATTTTTTGCTGTTTTTACTTTAGTGCCTTATTGGAAACAGGATGTATGTTTTGTAATATTTTTATTCTGTACAGGCTTCCTTCTTTTCACTCTGTCATTTGGGTTAGTATTGTGGAGTAACTACAATGTCGTTGATCCATCCTCAGTTTTCTCCTATCACAGCCATTAAACTATGTAACTGTTTTAAAGTCACCATTGCCCTCATGGTGAAATCCCTGAGCGGTTTCCTTCCTCTCCAGCAACTGAGTTAGGAATGACACCTGTATCTTTGTAGTGACCGTGTGTATTGATACACCATCCAAAGTGTAATTAATAACTTCACCTTGCCCAAAATGATATTCAATGTTTTTACCCATCTACCAATAGGTGCCCTTCTTTGAGAGGCATTGAAAAACCTCCCTGGTCTTTGTGGTTGAATCTGTGTTTGAAATTCACTGCTTGACTAAGGGACCTTACAGATAATTGTATGTGTGGGGTACAGAGATGAGGTAGTCATTCAAAAAACATATTAAACACTATTATTGCACACAGAGTGAGTCCATGCAACTTATTATGTGACCTGTTAAGCACATTTTTGCTCCTGAACTTATTTAGGCTTGCCTTAACAAAGTGTTGAATACTTATTGACTAAAGACATTTCAGCTTTTCATTTGAATTAATTTGTAAAAATCTGTGAATACATAATTCCACTTTGACATTATGGGGTATTTTGTCTAGGCCAGTGACACAAAATCTCAATTTAATCTATTTAAATTAATCCTGTAACACAACAAAATGTGGAAAAAGGGGTGTGAATACTTTCTGAAAGCACTGTGTGTGTGTATGTATGTATACACACACACGCATATATACAGTGAGGGGAAAAAAGTATTTGATCCCCTGCTGATTTTGTACGTTTGCCCACTGACAAAGAAATGATCAGTCTATAATTTTAATGGTAGGTTTATTTGAACAGTGAGAGACAGAATGACAACAAAAAAATCCAGAAAACGCATGTCAAAAATGTTATAAATTGATTTGCATTTTAATGAGGGAAATAAGTATTTGACCCCCTCTCAATCAGAAAGATTTCTGGCTCCCAGGTGTCTTTTATACAGGTAACGAGCTGAGATTAGGAGCACACTCTTAAAGGGAGTGCTCCTAATCTCAGTTTGTTACCTGTATAAAAGACACCTGTCCACAGAAGCAATCAATCAATCAGATTCCAAACTCTCCACCATGGCCAAGACCAAAGAGCTCTCCAAGGATGTCAGGGACAAGATTGTAGACCTACACAAGGCTGGAATGGGCTACAAGACCATCGCCAAGCAGCTTGGTGAGAAGGTGACAACAGTTGGTGCGAATATTCGCAAATGGAAGAAACACAAAAGAACTGTCAATCTCTCTCGGCCTGGGGCTCCATGCAAGATCTCACCTCGTGGAGTTGCAATGATCATGAGAACGGTGAGGAATCAGCTCAGAACTACACGGAAGGATCTTGTCAATGATCTCAAGGCAGCTGGGACCATAGTCACCAAGAAAACAATTGGTAACACACTACGCCATGACGGACTGAAATCCTGCAGCGCCCGCAAGGTCCCCCTGCTCAAGAAAGCACATATACAGGCCCGTCTGAAGTTTGCCAATGAACATCTGAATGATTCAGAGGAGAACTGGGTGAGAGTGTTGTGGTCAGATGAGACCAAAATCGAGCTCTTTGGCATCAACTCAACTCGCCGTGTTTGGAGGAGGAGGAATGCTGCCTATGACCCCAAGAACACCATCCCCACCGTCAAACATGGAGGTGGAAACATTATGCTTTGGGGGTGTTTTTCTGCTAAGGGGACAGGACAACTTCACCACATGAAAGGGACGATGGACGGGGCCATGTACCGTCAAATCTTGGGTGAGAACCTCCTTCCCTCAGCCAGGGCATTGGAAATGCGTCGTGGATGGGTATTCCAGCATGACAATGACCCAAAACACACGGCCAAGGCAACAAAGGAGTGGCTCAAGAAGAAGCACATTAAGGTCCTGGAGTGGCCTAGCCAGTCTCCAGACCTTAATCCCATAGAACATCTGTGTAGGGAGCTGAAGGTTCGAGTTGCCAAACGTCAGCCTCGAAACCTTAATGACTTGGTGAAGATCTGCAAAGAGGAGTGGGACAAAATCCCTCCTGAGATGTGTGCAAACCTGGTAGACAACTACAAGAAAAGTCTGACCTCTGTGATTGCCAACAAGGGTTTTGCCACCAAGTACTAAGTCATGTTTTGCAGAGGGGTCAAATACTTATTTCCCTCATTAAAATGCAAATCAATTCATAACATTTTTGACATGCGTTTTTCTGGATTTTTGTTGTTGTTATTCTGTCTCTCACTGTTCAAATAAACCTACCATTAAAATTATAGTCTGCTCATTTCTTTGTCAGTGGGCAAACGTACAAAATCAGCAGGGGATCAAATACATTTTTCCCTCACTGTGTATATATATATATATATATATATATATATATATATATATATATATACCAATGGCACGTTGTTTGCTAATCCAAGTTTATCATTCTAAAAGGCTAAAGGATTTAGCCTTTTAAAATTATAAACTTGGATTAGCAAACAAAACGTGCCATTGGAACACAGGACTGATGGTTGCTGATAATGGGCCTCTGTACGCCTATGTAGATATTCCATTAACAGTCAGCCATTTCCAGCTACAATAGCCATTTACAACATTATCAATGTCTACACTGTATTTCTGATCAATTTGCTTTTCTTTCGAAAACAAGGACATTTCTAAGTGTCCCCAAACTTTTGAACAGAAGTTTATATATACATACAGTGAGGGGAAAAAAGTATTTGATCACAATCACAGAGGTCAGACGTTTCTTGTAGTTGGCCACCAGGTTTGCACACATCTCAGGAGGGATTTTGTCCCACTCCTCTTTGCAGATCTTCTCCAAGTCATTAAGGTTTCGAGGCTGACGTTTGGCAACTCGAACCTTCAGCTCCCTCCACAGATTTTCTATGGGATTAAGGTCTGGAGACTGGCTAGGCCACTCCAGGACCGTAATGTGCTTCTTCTTGAGCCACTCCTTTGTTGCCTTGGCCGTGTGTTTTGGGTCATTGTCATGCTGGAATACCCATCCACGACCCATTTTCAATGCCCTGGCTGAGGGAAGGAGGTTCTCACCCAAGATTTGACGGTACATGGCCCCGTCCATCGTCCCTTTGTTGCGGTGAAGTTGTCCTGTCCCCTTAGCAGAAAAACACCCCCAAAGCATAATGTTTCCACCTCCATGTTTGACGGTGGGGATGGTGTTCTTGGGGTCATAGGCAGCATTCCTCCTCCTCCAAACACGGCGAGTTGAGTTGATGCCAAAGAGCTCCATTTTGCTCTCATCTGACCACAACACTTTCACCCAGTTCTCCTCTGAATCATTCAGATGTTCATTGGCAAACTTCAGACGGGCATGTATATATGCTTTCTTGAGCAGGGGGACCTTACGGGCGCTGCAGGATTTCAGTCATTCACAGTGTAGTGTGTTACCAATTGTTTTCTTGGTGACTATGGTCCCAGCTGCCTTGAGATCATTGACAAGATCCTCCCATGTAGTTCTGGGCTGATTCCTCACCGTTCTCATGATCATTGCAACTTCACGAGGTGAGATCTTGCATGGAGCCCCAGGCCGAGGGAGAATGACAGTTATTTTGTGTTTCTTCCATTTGCGAATAATCGCACCAACTGTTGTCACCTTCTCACCAAGCTGCTTGGCGATGGTCTTGTAGCCCATTCCAGCCTTGTGTAGGTCTACAATCTTGTCCCTGACATCCTTGGAGAGCTCTTTGGTCTTGGCCATGGTGGAGAGTTTGGAATCTGATTGATTGATTGCTTCTGTGGAGAGGTGTCTTTTTATAAAGGTAACAAACTGAGATTAGGAGCATTCCCTTTAAGAGTGTGCTCCTATTCTCAGCTCGTTACCTGTATAAAAGACACCTGGGAGACAGAACTCTTTCTGATTGAGAGGAGGTCAAATACTTATTTCCCTCATTAAAATGCAAATCAATTTATAACATTTTTTACATGCATTTTTCTGGATTTTTGTTGTTGTTATTCTGTCTCTCACTGTTCAAATAAACCTACCATTACAATTATAGACTGATAATTTCTTTGTCAGTGGGCAAACGTACAAAATCAGCAGGGGATCAAATACTTTTTTCCCTCACTGTACATACATGCATACATACATACATCATACATACATACATACATACATACATACATACATACATACAGTACCAGTCAAAGGTTTGGACATTCAAGGGTTTTTCGTTATTTTTATTATTTTCTACATTGTAGAATAATAGTGAAGACAACAACTATGAAATAACACATATGGAATCATGTAGTAACCAAAAAAGTGTTAAACAAATCAAAGTATATTTTATATTTGAGATTCTTCAAATAGCCACCCTTTGCCTTGATGACAGCTTTGCACACTCTTGGAATTCTCTCAACCAACTTCATGAGTAATGCTTTTCCAACAGGCTTGAAGGAGTTCCCACATATGCTGAGCACTTGTTGGCTGCTTTTCCTTCACTCTGCGGTCGAACTCATCCCAAACCATCTCAATTGGGTTGTGGTCGGCTGATTGTGGAGGCCATGTCATCTGATGCAGCACTCCATCACTCTCCTTAATCAAAGTCAAATAGCCCTTACACAGCCTGGAGGTGTGTTTTGGGTCATTGTCCTGTTGAAAAATAAATGATATTCCCACTAAGCCCAAACTAGATGGGATGGCGTATCGCTGCAGAATGCTGTGGTAGCCATGCTGGTTAAGTGTGCCTTGAATTCTAAATATATCACAGACAGTGTCACCAGCAAAGCACCCCCACACCATCACACCACCTCCTCCATGCTTCACGGTGGCAATCACACATAATCAATCAAATTTTATTTGCCACATGCGCCGAATACAACAGGTGTAGACCTTACAGTGAAATGCTTACTTACAAGCCCTTAACCAACAATGCAGTTTTAAGAAAAATAAGTGTTAGGTCATCCGTTCTCCTACTCTGCGTCTCACAAAGACAAGGCGGTTGGAACCAAAAATCTCAAATTTGGACTCATCAGACCAAAGGACAAATTTCCACCAGTCTAATGTCCATTGCTCGTGTTTCTTGGCCCAAGCAAGTTTCTTTTTATTTTTGGTGTCCTTTAGTAGTGGTTTCTCTGCAGCAATTCGACCATGAAGGCCTGATTCACGCAGTCTCCTCAACACAGTTGATGTTGAGATGTGTCTGTTACTTGAACTCTGTGAAGCATTTATTTGGGCTGCAATCTGAGGTGCAGTTAACTCTAATGAACTTATCCTCTGCAGCAGAGGTAACTCTGGGTCTTCCATTCCTGTGGCGGTCCTCATGAGAGCCAGTTTCATCATAGCGCTTGATGGTTTTGCGACTGCACTTGAAGAAACTTTCAAAGTTCTTGAAATTGTCCATATTGACTGACCTTCATGTCTTAAAGTAATGATGGACTGTCGTTTCTCTTTGCTTATTTGAGCTGTTCTTGCCATAATATGGACTTGGTCTTTTACCAAATAGGGTTATCTTCTGTATACCACCCCTACCTTGTCACAACACAACTGATTGGCTCAAACACATTAAGAAAGAAAGAAATTCCACAAATGAACTTTTAAGAAGGCACACCTGTTAATTGAAATGCAACCTCATGAAGCTGGTTGAGAGAATGCCAAGAGTGTGCAAAGCTGTCATCAAGGCAAAGGGTGGCTACTTTGAATAATCTCAAATATGAAATATATTTTGATTTGTTTAACACTTTTTTGGTTACTACATGATTCCATATGTGTTATTTCGTAGTTTTGATGTCTTCACTATTATTCTACAATGTAGAAAATAGTAAAAAAATTAAGAAAAACCCTTGAATGAGGAGGTGTGTCCAAACTTTTGACTGGTACTGTGTTTGTATGTGTGTGTGTGTGTATATATATATATATATATATATATATTTTACAGCCTGGGGGTGCATGTATCAGGGATGACATCAGCTGTGGTGTCCCCGAGGGGTCCATTCTTGGTCCTATTTTGTTCTCCCTTTACATGCTGAACATCTGTAGCTGTAGTCGTTCTGAACCAATGACTCTGTTGATGTGGATGTTTGTTGTTCTTCCAGAGGCTCTAAACCAGGGTGGAGACAGTGTAGACCTGGATTCCCTGATGGCTGACCTGTCTTCCATAGAGCAGGAGCTGAGCACCGTCGGCAAGCCCAACGCCAAGCTCCGCCAGAAACCCACCGCCGGGCGCAGCAGCAGTTCCAAGGGGCACGGTGGAGCTGGGGGCAGCGGAGGAGGCACCTCCAGCAGCGGGGGCAGTACCTCCTCCAGTACCCGGGCCTCGCCAGCTTCCACTGTGGCAGCTCGCCACGGGCGACCCATGGATTCTAACCTGTCCCTGGATGATATCACGGCCCAGCTGGAGCAGGCTTCTCTCAGTATGGACGAGGCTGCCAGACAGAGCCGCTCCCTGGCTAGTGCCTCCTCCTCCACGACCTCCTGCTCCACCGTGCGGAGGACCGCCTCCCACCATCACACCCACCGCCGGACGGGCTCGGTCGGGACGGTCAGCGAACACGAGGTCCGCTCCATCTCCCACTCCTCCCGGTCGTCGGTGAACTCTGCGTCGGCCAGCAGCATGGATTCTCTGGATAGGCCCTTGGAGCAGGACGGGGCCACGCCCACACAACAGGGGCCCAGTCAGGGCCCCCCGGGCAATACCGAGGTAGGCTGCATACACCCCAAATCTCATCCATACACACTAATACAAGTACAGGTTAACCTCACTGCTTTTCTATCTAGCGATACAAAGGATCAACTGACACATACGGCTCGAAGGACCATGAGAGAAATAAACCTACTTTAACTATACTAGTGGTATAGGGTTAGGATGTAGGTGTAGGGTTGTTTTTGGATGAGGTAGCTTGACTTAAACTTAAAACGGCTGTTAGATGAACTCATTTCCCTTTGGGGCAGGCAGGCAGGCAGGCAGGCAGGCAGGCAGGCAGGCAGGCAGGCACTGCAACATATTTGGCTCTGAATTGCCTAGGTCATCCTTGTTCCATCAACTAGTCAGTCATCGCTTCTTATCAACTAGTTCCTACATTCCAATGAAATCTGTTATGCTTGTTTTGTGGTGACTTACGCAACCTGTGATAAGACTTTATTGTTTTTATAGTGTCTTCAGTCTGCATGTAACCATGTGTGTGTGAGCAGTAGTCTGTCTCCATGGGTGAGGTGAGGTGAGTGGGTGCATCAGTAGTCTGTCTCCATGGGTGAGGTGAGGTGAGTGGGTGCAGCAGTAATAGAAGAGATTCAGTCTGGATGCCCCTCTGTGCCCACATCACATCCCTCAACAGGGCTGTCTAGGCGCTTCCTTTATAGTTTTCACTTAACAAGAGTACGGGGGTCTGTTTTCGGCTGGTGTTAAGCCAGCGCAATTGTCAAACGGACACTAGTTTGACAATTTCAACCAGTTAAAGCCGCCGCTGTTTTCTAACGCTAGCGCCAGGATTAGTAATTGACCTGTCTTATATGAGCTCGCTTGCGCTGAAGTGGGAGGGGAGGCTATATCTGAGGTGTGTCCTTAAAAACGTACCAAAGTACCAATTTCCCACAACGCTGGTGGGGATGTTGAAGACCAACCAAAAGCTGGTCTTAGCGGTAACGCTGGTTGGTTATGGCGTGGATTTTGACAGCAGAAGCGCATCCTATCCAGCCGTGACGCACAGTCGCCCTCTGGTTTCTTCATGGGTCGCCCTCTGGTTGCTTCATGGGTCGCCCTCTGGTGGCCTCAAGGGTCGCCCTCTGGTGGCTTCATGGGTCGCCCTCTGGTGGCCACATGGGTCGCGCTCTGGTGGCTTCATGGGTCACCCTCTGGTGGCTTCATGGGTCGCCCTCTGGTGGCTTCATGGGTCGCCCTCTGGTGGCCTCAAGGGTGGAATGTTATTCATATTTTTTCATAACTAATAAAAGTTTCTTTTTTTTTTAAAGCTGAAAATCCGATGTTTCTATGTCAAATGGTTTTGTCAGATTTTAGTCTTTTGTGATATATATATATATAAAGTGTAATAATTGGATACAAACACAAAATGGACATTACATTACAACTCTGTCTGACATGATACAGGGGTATTTTCTAAGGCCAGAACCATGTGTGTGTGTGAAGTGTATTTGTTTAAGACTACCAAGTAACACTCTGTGTGACCCTGATTTAGGCCACCGCAGTAAAATGTTAAACAGCAAGCATGGGTAATGTGCGTTACTGTGCCATGCCAGAGAGGAAGAGGTGAACCAAGCGGGTTTACTCCTCCCAAAATCTCTCCAAGAAAATAAAACCATGAAGTGAGCGATTTTGTATGGAGGTCAATAAGAATGGCGAATGTAATTGCTAATTTGCTACGTGGCTTATTTGATCTAATAGAAGTTTCGTAATGGTTAGATTGTTACGAATGCACGGATATACAGTACCATTCAAAAGTTTGGACACACTTAATCATTCCAGGGTTTATCTTTATTTATACTGTTTTATACATTGTAGAATAATAGTGAAGACATCAAAACTATGAAATAACACATATGGAATCATGTAGTAACCAAAAAAGTGTTAAACAAATCCAAATATATTTTGTATTTGAGATTCTTCAAATAGCCACCCTTTGCCTTGATGACAGCTTTGCACACTCTTGGCGTTCTCTCAACCAGTTTCATGCGGGAGTCACCTAAAATTGCAAAGAAAAAGCCATATCTCAGACTGGCCAATAAAAATAAAATATTAAGATGGGCAGTCTGAGATATGGCTTTTTCTTTGCAACTCTGCCTAGAAGGTCAGCATCCCGGAGTCGCCTCTTCACTGTTGACGTTGAGACTAGTGTTTTGCGGGTACTATTTAATGAAGATGCCAGTTGAGGACCTGTGAGGCATCTGTTTCTCAAACTAAACCCTCTAATGTATTTGTCCTCTTGCTCAGTTGTGCACCGGGGCCTCCCACTCCTCTTTCTATACTGGTTAGAGCCAGTTTGCGCTGTTCTGTGAAGGGAGTAGTACACAGCGTTGTACGAGATCTTCAGTTTCTTGGCAGTTTCTCGCATGGAATAGCCTTCATTTCTCAGAACAAGAATAGACTGATGAGTTTCAGAATAAAGTTATTTGTTTCTGGCCATTCTGAGCCTGTAATCGAACCCACAATTGCTGATGCTCCAGATACTCAACTAGTCTCAAGGCCAGTTTTACTGCTTCTTTAATCAGCACAACAGTTTTCAGCTGTGCTAACATAATTGCAAAAGGGTTTTCTAATGATCAATTAGCCTTTTTAAAATGATAAACTTGGATTAGCAAACACAACGTGCCATTGGAGCACAGGACTGATGGTTGCTGATGATGGGCCTCTGTACGCCTATGTAGATATTCCATAAAAAATCAGCCATTTCCAGCTACAATAGCCATTTACAACATTAACAATGTCTACACTGTATTTCTGATCAATTTGATGTTATTTTAATGGACAAAAAAATTGATTTTCTTTTGAAAACAAGGACATTTCTAAGTGACCCCAAACTTTTGAACGGTAGTGTATATCAAAAAGTAACACAATAAAATAACAATAACAAGGCTATATACAGGGGGTACCGGTACCGAGTCAATGTGTGGGAGTACAGGTTAGTGGAGGTAATTTGTAAAGTGACTATGCATAGATAATAAATAGCGGTAGTAGCAGCAGTGTAAAAACAAAGGTGGGGGGGTGTCAATGTAAATAGTCCGGGTGGCCATTTGATTAATTGTTCAGCAGTCTTATGGCTTGGGGGTAGAAGCTGTTAAGGAGCCTTTTGCCATTCCAGCCGGTGATACAACCGGTCAGGATGCTCTCGATGGTGCAGCTGTAGAACCTTTTGAGGATCATGGGACCCATGCCAAATCTTTTCAGTCTCCTGAGGGGGAAAAGGTGTTGTCATGCCCTCATCACAACTGTCTTGGTGTGTTTGGACCATGATAGTTCGTTGTTGATGTGTACACCAAGGAGCTTGAAACTCTCGACCCACTTCACTTCAGCCCCGTCGATGTTAATGGGTGCCTGTTCGGCCCTCCTTTTCCTGTAGTCCACGATCAGTTCCTTTGTCTTGATCCACACTGCCAGGTCTCTGACCTCCTCCCTATAGGCTGTCTCGTCGGTGATCAGGCCTACCACTGTTGTGTCGTCTGCAAACTTAATGATGGTGTTGGAGTCGTGCTTGGTCACGCAGTCGTGGGTGAACAGGGAGTACAGGAGGGGGCTGAGCACGCACCCCTGAGGGGCCCCCTTGTTGAGGATCAGCATGGCAGATGTGTTGTTACCTACCCTTACCACCTAGGGGCGGCCAGTCAGGAAGTCCAGGATCCAGTTGCAGAGGGAGGTGTTTAGTCCCAGGGTCCTTAGCTTAGTGATGAGCTTTGTGGGCACTATGGTGTTGAACGCTGAGCTGTAGTCAATGAACAGCATTCTCACATAGGTTTTCCTTTTGTCCAGGTGGGAAAGGGCAGTGTGTGGATCTGTTGAGGCGGAATGCAAATTGGATTGGGTCTAGGGTTTCTGGCATGATGGTGTTGATGTTTCCGTGATACACTACCTGACCAAAAGTATGTGGAGCCCTGCTCGTCGGACATCTCATTCCAAAATCATGGGCATTAATATGGAGTTGGTCCCCCCTTTGCTGCTATAACAGCCTCCACTCTTCTGGGAAGGCTTTCCACTAGATGTTGGAACATTGCTGCGGGGATTTGCTTCCATTCAGCCAAATGAACACATACATTTGTATATAAAATGTAGTTTGCAAGCCCTGCCACATCCGACAAGCATCAGGGCCGGTGTAGTAGGATTCAATCTTAGTCCTGTATTGACGCTTTGCCTGTTTGATGGTTCGTCGTAGAGCTTAGCAGGATTTTCTTGTAAGCGTCCGGGTTAGTGTCCCGCTCCTTGAAAGCGGCTGCGCTAGCCTTTAGCTCAGTGTGGATGTTGTCTGCAATTCATGGCTTCTGGTTGGGATATGTACGTACCGTCACTGTGGGGACGACATCGTTGATGCACCTATTAATGAAGCCAGTGAGATAATACCAGAGGCTAAGGTTCATACCAGAGACGGAAGAGGAATTTTTCTGGTTCAATGAACTAAGACAAATAGACCAGACCCAGCTGCATTGGTGTCCACGGGAGACGCACCCAGTTAACACTAGAACCGCCTGGCCTTTCACCCTGTGGGTAAGTACCCGCTAGGTAACGCTGCCGGGCCTTTCAGCCTGTGGGTAAGTACCCGCTAGGTAACGCTGCCGGGCCTTTCAGCCTGTGGGTAAGTACCCGCTAGGTAACGCTGCCGGGCCTTTCAGCCTGTGGGTAAGTACCCGCTAGGTAACGCTGCCGGGCCTTTCAGCCTGTGGGTAAGTACCCGCTAGGTAACGCTGCCGGGCCTTTCAGCCTGTGGGTAAGTACCCGCTAGGTAACGCTGCCGGGCGTCTCTTTTTAGTATATGCATCAGATGCATATCAACCCACAAGGTGCAGCCAACATACGCACCAACGCTTGATAAATAGTGCATCAACTATTGTAAAAGGATTCATTGCATGAAGAAATATAACATCAATTAGTTATTTGTTTAGATAGTCAAGGATATGTTTTGTAAAGATTCTACAAAGTCCTGGTGAAAAACATAAGCATAAAGCTAGTTCGACACTTCCAGCCGATGACCCATCAACATTCTGACAGTCTAATACATGCATTTCATATATGCTATCGGAAGAATAATCATACATTAAAATACTAAAAAAACGATTATTTCAAAGAACATAACAGCCTTTCCATTAGTTTGTTACTCTAGGTTTCAGGTTAAAGTCCATTATAATTTAGTTTTGGCAGGTCTAAAGAAACAATTATGGAAGTAAGAACATGTATTTAAAATAAAATAATAGGCTATTTTAAGTGTATTATGTTCCTAGTCTCAGTAGCCAGAGCAATGGGTCAGCGAGTGGTCATGTGCTGAATGCATGGACAACACAGAGATTCTTGTAACATTTGGAAATAGAGCTGCACCTCTTGAATGTTGAGTTATTCTGACAAAGGTGAGCGTCATAGAAACTGCATCATTTGATATTTCCGATACTATATAGGAAAACGAAACATTTTACCTGCAATGTGACTCTGAGGGGGAATTTGATAAAAGCTCCTTTCCATGCATCTTTCAATTACAAGATGCTCCCATCTCTTCATGTACGTTCTGACAACTGATAATGTCCGATTGTACTAATTGACTAGTGTCAATTTAATCTTGTCTTTAGGCTGTCTTTATTATGTGTGAAGTTAGTTTGGGTGTAGTTCAGGTGTAGTTTGGATGGGCCGGCTGTGCCGGCTGACTGGCATCAGTTTGTTGCCCCTTGCTCATCAACTTGGATAGAGTCAGTGAAATGTTTGGCATTACCCTAAAGGCCTACTGCAACACCTAGCATGTTTTAGTGTCACGTTCGTTCATAGACGGGTCAGACCAAGGCGCAGCGTGATATGCATACATGTTTATTTAAACTTAATAAACACTCAACAAAACAAAACGTGAAGTCCAAGGTAGACACAGACAACATACCTCTCACGGAAAATGATCCCACAACCCACTAGTGCCAATAGGCTGCCTAAGTATGGGCCCCAATCAGAGACAACGAGCGACAGCTGCCTCTGATTGGGAACCACACCGGCCAACATAGATCTAGAATACTAGATCCTATAACATAGAACAAACAAAACAAGGAATATACACACCCTGACTCAACATACAGTGGGGAAAAAAAGTATTTAATCAGCCACCAATTGTGCAAGTTCTCCCACTTAAAAAGATGAGAGAGGCCTGTAATTTTCATCATAGGTACACGTCAACTATGACAGACAATTGAGAAAAAAATTCCTGAAAATCACATTGTAGGATTTTTATGAATTTATTTGCAAATTATGGTGGAAAATAAGTATTTGGTCACCTACAAACAAGCAAGATTTTGGCTCTCACAGACCTGTAACTTCTTCTTTAAGAGGCTCCTCTGTCCTCCACTCGTTACCTGTATTAATGGCACCTGTTTGAACTTGTTATCAGTATAAAAGACACCTGTCCACAACCTCAAACAGTCACACTCCAAACTCCACTATGGCCAAGATCAAAGAGCTGTCAAAGGACACCAGAAACAACATTGTAGACCTGCACCAGGCTGGGAAGACTGAATCTGCAATAGGTAAGCAGCTTGGTTTGAAGAAATCCAACTGTGGGAGCAATTATTAGGAAATGGAAGACATACAAGACCACTGATAATCTCCCTCGATCTGGGGCTCCACGCAAGATCTCACCCCGTGGGGTCAAAATGATCACAAGAACGGTGAGCAAAAATCCCAGAACCACACGGGGGACCTAGTGAATGACCTGCAGAGAGCTGGGACCAAAGTAACAAAGCCTACCATCAGTAACACCTACGCCGCCAGGGACTCAAATCCTGCAGTGCAAGACGTGTCCCCCTGCTTAAGCCAGTACATGTCCAGGCCCGTCTGAAGTTTGCTAGAGTGCATTTGGATGATCCAGAAGAGGATTGGGGAGAATGTCATATGGTCAGATTAAACCAAAATAGAACTTTTTGGTAAAAACTCAACTCGTCGTGTTTGGAGGACAAAGAATGCTGAGTTGCATCCAAAGAACACCATACCTACTGTGAAGCATGGGGGTGGAAACATCATGCTTTGGGGCTGTTTTTCTGCAAAGGGACCAGGACGACTGATCCGTGTAAAGGAAAGAATGAATGGGGCCATGTATCGTGGAGATTTTGAGTGAAAACCTCCTTCCATCAGCAAGGGCATTGAAGATGAAACGTGGCTGGGTCTTTCAGCATGACAATGATCCCAAACACACCGCCCGGGCAACGAAGGAGTGGCTTCGTAAGAAGCATTTCAAGGTCCTGGTGTGGCCTAGCCAGTCTCCAGATCTCAACCCCCATAGAAAATCTTTGGAGGGAGTTGAAAGTCTGTGTTGCCCAGCGACAGCCCCAAAACATCACTGCTCTAGAGGAGATCTGCATGGAGGAATGGGCCAAAATACCAGCAACAGTGTGTGAAAACCTTGTGAAGACTTACAGAAAGCATTTGACCTGTGTCATTGCCAACAAAGGGTATATAACAAAGCATTGAGAAACTTTAGTTATTGACCAAATACTTATTTTCCACCATCATTTGCAAATAAATTCATAAAAAATCCTACAATGTGATTTTCTGGATTTTTTTCCTCATTTTGTCTGTCATAGTTGACGTGTACCTATGATGAAAATTACAGGCCTCTCTCATCTTTTTTAAGTGGGAGAACTTGCACAATTGGTGGCTGACTAAATACTTTTTTTCCCCACTGTATAAGCGTCCCCTGAGTCAGGGCGTGACAATGTCAGAGAGTAAGCATGGAGAACCAATCCCCAAAAGAAAACAAGACTCCTCGACTGACACAGGCGATTTATGCTTTTCACAACCTGGAACGGTAAATGTAGAAACTGAC